>NC_137146.1:23651685-23897304 GCF_949319135.1 Squalius cephalus | reverse complement strand
ACCACAAAACACATATTAAATATGTGTCCACAAGACTTTTGACTAATGGATGTTGTTCCTTCGAGTTCTGGCTTCAAAATTATGTGAAAATAGTCTTGCTTTATCGTTCACATAAAACAATACATTGATTTAAATTGATGTGAAACAGGTTTTGCTTGGAAAGCCAATATGCAAGGGGGGCGTGAACGAGGAGTGGTTTACACCTGAGAATACAATGTCCCACCCACTCTGCATAATTAGCCATTCATTCAGGTGTGACACTGACTGAGCCACAATGCAAGGACAAAATATATATTTAGAAGAAGACTTATATTGACCATTTAAGATTTCGCTTACATCTATCTTGTAAATATGTTTTGCTATTTTATTAAAAAGGTTACAATTACAACAATAATTACAATTTCAACAATATTTCAAGTGTACTCTTTCTTTGTAAAAAAAAAAAAAGATTATAGGCCTACATTTTATCATATGTATTCATTAGTTTGAATATAGCCAACATTGGAACATCTAACATCTTAGTCTATGACTTTATTTTTGACAAAAATAGTATTTTATATATATATATAACATATGAGCAGAAATTGCTAAACAAAAGCTTATTTGATGTGGCAGTATATTCTACAGTAAAAACTGTACCCAAATCTAGTCAACAAAATGTTGTCTTTCATACTTCACCTGACTGTAACGTTGTTTTTATGAAATATTAGGGCATATAAATGTTAATTTGCAGTTTAATACGTTGCTTATACAAATACATTTTATTTCAACATATTTCAGTCGATTTTTACTCATCTCAGTAGGCTATAGCAAAGCACTTTATTCTTTCACACACAGACGCGCGATTCATATTTAGGCTAAACAGTCTTTACAAATATGTACCCTTCATTCATCTCACAGAAATATTATAGAAACGCGATTCATCTTTTTGCAGTTTACATAGGCCTACACTAACGTTATTCCATAACGTTATTCCACATTAACACTTGAGAAAAGATAACAGCCTACCTCACTCCTCAGCGGGATCTATTGCTCCTCATATCAGCACTGTTCTGAGGAAACTTTTCTCCATAAGGTAGGCTATATTATGCCTCACTCGCGGCGCTTTGTTTACAGCTGATGTGGGCGTTTCACAGGTCTGAAATGGTTCTCAGAATTTGCGTTTGAATAGCACGCGCTCTCCGGGGAGTGGTCACATTACTTTTGAATGAGCTCGTAATGAGCTCGACTGGAATCGTTCTCTTTTAATACAGATTTCACAAGCTGAGAATATTTGTTTTTTATATAAAAAAATTTATTTTCATTTTCATTTTATATAAAATTCATTTATATATTCATTTAAAAGATGCGATCTCAAGCTTTATGCCCGTGGGTTTGTTTGCCTGTTTGACTGAATTTTCGCGGAGTTATAGATCATTTTCGAACGCGTTTAAAATTGGAGTTTACTAACAGAGAGAGTGCAGAAATCGCATCATGTTAATTTTTCTTTATTTGGCAAAAAGCAAAACACTTTATTTTTATTGTGAGTATACAGAAAAAAATAGAAACTGAACAGGATCGATTGATGTATTACACGAAAATGAAAGATCAAAATTAACAGAGCATTTAGTGATTATTTTACATTGCTAAAAAAAAAAACGAGCAAAACGCGCAGGCGCGTTTTTAGTCCCCAGAGGGTTAAAGTTAAAATAGTGCATTATTCACTTTAGTTAACATGAAAGAATAAAAGTGCACAGACAAGTGGGAAAATAGTAGCCTTGGAAAACCCAGACAAACTTCCGGCAAATTTAGATTTGCTCTGCAAGTAGACTGGCAAAGAGCCCATTCAAGCCGATTTCTAATCCGTCCAAATCGAGGCACCAATCAGAAACGTTGAGGCGGGCTTTACACGATGACGATCGCTCTGACTGGTTTTAGGTCTATCCAATTGCGCCCAGAGGCATTTGAGCGACGTCCGTTGGCAGGGACGGATTATGACTTGTAAAGGCCCTGGGGCCAGTTATCTCCAAAGGCCCCCCCAGCCCCCCCTCAGTTCGATAATAAAATCGTTTTTCGATAAATATAATGCACAATGTTGTTGGTGAAGACAGGGCTGCCAAATCTCACGCATCGTTTTGACACTGTTCTCCGTTTTTTCACGCAATGAAAAATCCCGAAGCAAAGAGGCCACTGACACCAACAGACAAGACAAGGCAGGTTACTTTTGATCAGACGCGGCGTCAGTCGATTTTGCGGGGGAAACCGGACAATAGCCTGCTATGAAAACCCCCGAAATCATAAGTTGTTATTTCATTGAGCTCAGGGCCGGATTAACAATTTCCTGTGCCCTGGGCAACAAGACTCAAATTTGGATTTCTCTGATCTACATATGTGCAATTTAGGACTTTTGAAGGCCAAAAAATTATAAGAAATAGGCAAGCTTTAAAACCTTGTCATTAGATTATTTTTCAATACCTGCTCTCTCCTCATCTTCATATTTCTTTTTCTCCCAGTCTTCTTATCCTGGCCTATTTCTTCCCCTCCTAAAGCTGAACTTAGTCTTTTCATTTTCGTCTGTGTCAGTGACGAAAGTAAACATAGGCTCAACTGATATTTATACGTTTTATGAATCATTTTCTTAGACAAGTTAATTTACTCAAGGCTACCAGGAAAGCTGTAGCCTAAGTCAGTATTGCCATTAGGAACCTTCTGCAAGCTTTGGAATTTGAAAACGACTGTTTTTAAATGTTAAAAGTCATTTTAAATAATAGAAATTATAGGCTACGTTTACCGCAGCTGGTGGAATTGGCAGACGTTCCCTTAAGCATTGTGCGCTGTGGAAACTCGTCAACGCATTCTATGCAGCATTAATACACAAATGATTTTGAATGAATATTTTCATCATGTCGATATGCAATGGTCACATAATATTAAAACTAATCTTGCTATTGATATCTTTGTTAGACTACCAATCTGACTCATTTAACTTACAATAGAGAGAACAGGACTGGCACGAATCTCTTGCTGGAAACTTTGATTAACAGCTGATATCATCATCATAACCTTAAATGCTAAATTCAATGTGCTCTACCTTAGTATTGTTCTAACTTAGTTATGATATGTAAGGACATAAGATCAGCAGATCTTATACAGATTCTTAAATTTGTAACTCCACAGGGCCTTCATATTCACATAGGGCCCAACAGTAAGTTCCAGGGAGCCCTCATAGTCCAAGTGCCTTGTTTAAGAGGCCTTGTGTAGGCTATGGTACACATATATTACAGAATTAATAAACATTTGTTTTCATTGTTAATGGGTTTTCTGAACCAAACTGGATTGCGTGGCCTTAAACCCCAGGGCCCCCCCGGACTTCTGGTAGGCAAGGGCCCCTGGGCACTGGCCCCATAGGCCCGGTCAGTAATCCATCCCTGTCCGTTGGTGACGCCCCCTTGGAAATTAGTTATTGATGAAGCTTTGCCAGACCATAACTCAGTTATTACTGAGAATGGTCTGGTTTTAACCAGGCTAGGAAAATAGCGTTAGCCAATCAGTCTTGACCGGTTGTTGATTTTTATCAACTATCTTGTCAAATGTGTTTAAAGCATTACTGCATGTTAGGGCTGGGTGATATGACACTATCATAGTGATGATATAAAGTGTTAATTGATGGAACTTTTTCTAAATCGTTGACATAGATGGGCCTAATTGTGGGGTAAGCAAATTTATCCGTGCAGCTTTTAGTGGGCAGGAATTATTGGAACGTTGGAGTGGAAAAACAAACACTGATGAATGATACTCCACAAAAATCTTCAGCTTTTAGTTTTATTGTACATGAAAAATAATAATAAAAAAGGGGAAAATAGTGTCAAATGAATCTAAATTAATTCTAAATGAAATCTCTATTTAGATACACTTTCTAATTTGAATAAACTTATAGAAACAAATAAACTTTACATAAAATAAACATGAAATTACTTAACCCCCTGGGGTCGACGGTATCGCCGGCGATACCAGCTCGCTTTTTTTCAGTTCAGTTCAAAAGAAATTAATTTTGCTCTGTGGACTTTGATATTACAAGCAAGTTTCATACATCAATCGATTCTGTTAAATGTGTATTATTTTTGTGTATACTCACAATAAAAACAAAGTGTTGTGCTTTTTGCCAAATAAAGAAAAATAAACGTGATGCAAGTTCTGCCTTCTCTCTGTCAGTGAAGACCATTCTGAAACGCGTCCGAAAATGAACTGTAACTCAGCGAATACTCAGTCAAACAGGCATACAGACACACAGGCATGAAGCTTGAATTCTCTTCTTTTAAATGAGGTAATTTATATAAAAAACAAATATTCTCATCTTGTGAAATCTGTATTAAAAGAGAGCGATTCCAGTCGAGCTAATTAGAGCTCATTCAAAGGTAATGTGAACCCGCCCACGGAGAGCGCGTGCTATTCACACGCAAATTACTGAGGCAATCCAAGCAAACCTGTGAACGCCCCCCATATCAGCTCGAGAAAACACAAGTTTAATCATATCATTGTAACCTACGTGTTTACACCATCTGGCAGCGCTGTGAGGAATAATAATAATGGAAAATCTACCTCAGAGTGCGGGTATTGCGAGGAGAGAGGATCCGAATACTGTAGTAAGTTTTTTTTCCTTCTCAAGTTAATCGCGTTTCTGTGAATGAATGAACGGCAGCCGCAGAGATGCGCGCTGTTTACCACAGCTCGCAAAAAGACAGTTTAAATTTAAATTGCGTCTCTGTGTGAATGAATGATGATGTTTTAGCAAACTGTATTGCTATACTGAGTTGAGTAAAAATCGACAGAAATATGTTGAAATAAAATGTAGGCTATTTGTATAAGCAACGTATTAAACTGAAAATTAACATTTATATGCCCTAATATTTCATAAAAACAACGTTACAGTCAGGCGTTTCTGTTTGTGCATGAATGTTTCGGTTTTAGCAAACTGTATTGCTATACTGAGAAAAAATCGACTGAAATATGTTGAAATAAAATGTATTTGTATAAGCAACGTATTAAACTGCAAATTAACATTTATATTTCTTATAATAAAAATGAAAGACCTATATGTACAGACATATGAAAGACAACATTTCGTTGATTAGTTTTGGATAGATTATACATTTTTACTGTAAAATATCTGCCACCTCAAATAAGCTTTTGTTTGCCAATTTTTGCTCATGTTAAATATAGTGTTTTGTCAAAAATAAAGTAATCAAATAATCAATCAAATCCTTAACTTTGAAATATGTATGATAAAATGTATACTTTAGTTTTTACAACGAAAGATTACACTTGAATTGTTGTTGTAATTGTAACCTTTTTAATAAAAAAATATATTTACAAGGTAGATGTAAACAAACTATTAAAAGGTAAATATAAGCCTTTTCTTTAAATAATTTTTATTGTGTTTTATTAGTGACAAATTTGGGGAGAGGATAAATATTCCAAAACTGAAAATACAGTATGAGAATTAACTGCACAATTACTAGACATGTTTTCCTTGGATATTATAGGCCAAATTGCAAGCACAATATGTGGAAAAATGAAAAAGAATTGAGATGCTTCCAACTGTTGCTCTTGCATTATTGTGGCTCAGTGACTCACCTGAATGAATGGCTAATTAAGTATGCGGGCCCCATTGTCTCCTCAGGTGTGAACCACTAAATATGCATGATCGTTGACGCCCACTCCGCATATTGCCTTTCCAAACAGAAAGTGCTTTGCAAAATTCAAATCAATGTATTGTGTTATGTGAATGATTAGGCAGGGTGATTTTCACATCATTTTGAAGAAAAAACACTAGACGATGACATCCATTAGACAAAAGTCTTATTGGCACATATTTAGTATGTGTTTTGTGGTCTTATTTCAGAAACTTTAGTTTTTAGTTTTTTCAATAACCACGCATAAACATTATTCTCTCAAAAATGCAGACATGTACATTCTTGTTGCTCACATATTATGGTAGCCCTGTTTTTTTGCCATTAATATGTTTATAAGCAACTGAAAAAAGCACAAATGTCAGAGCATGTCAGAACATCTCAAGGACCCCAAAAACACCTTAGACCCCAGAGGGTTAAAAAGCATTGGACTACCTGCAAAAAAAAAAAAAAAAAAAAAAGAGTTTGAAATTCAGTTTATGCTGTGGAATCAAAACTGATATTGAGAATTGTGAAAACATGATATTGTTACTGTGAAGTAAAATTAAGATTTTGGTCATATCGCCCACCCATATTCTTTGCTAGATATTAGAAAATGTTCCCACAGTTTTACATACAGTATGAATTTTTTAATAGTGTTCCACAAGTAATAGACTACATTGTAACCAGAAATAAGTATATAAATGGCTGCTATTTTGCACAAGTTTATTTGTAATTGCCAGAAAGAAAGAAAGAAAGAAAGAAAGACAGAAAGAATGACAGAGAGGGCAGAGATGTGGTTAAGAATGAAAAGTCAGTAGGCCTATGTAGTTTCTTCATTCACTGTGACCTATACCTGCACTGGATGGCCAATTCCACTTGTATTTTGTGTATTTTCAAAATACAAAATACTGTATTTGTATTTAAATAGATTTTTTTCACACAGTATTTTGTATTTGTATTTAAATACATTTTTCCACACAGTATTTTGTATTTGTATTTTAAATACATTTCCATGTATTTATGCCCATCTCTGGCCATACTGAACTTGTGATCAATGAGACATCTCTTCATTTACTGCTACAAGCTGATAACGGTCAGATAAGTATGATTTAAACCATGTTAATGCAATTCCACTAATGCCAACATAATTTTCGAGTCTATTTAAAAGAATGTTGTGGTCAATAGTATCAAATGCAGCACTAAGATCGAGTAACACTAATAGAGAGATACAACCACGATCGGATGATAAGAGCAAATCATTTGTAACTCTAATGAGAGCAGTCTCAGTACTATGGTACGGTCTAAATCCTGACTGAAAATCCTCACAGATATCATTTCTTTCTAAAAAGGAACATAGTTGTGAGGATACCGCCTTTTCTAGTATCTTTGACAGAAAGGTAGATTAGAGATCGGCCTGTAATTGACTAATTCTGTATGATCAAGTTGCGTTTTTTTAACAAGCGGTTTAATCATAGCCAGCTTAAAAGTTTTTGGTACGTATCCTAATGACAAAGATGAATTAATGATAATAAGAAGAGGATCTGTGACCTCTGGAAGCATCTCTTTCAGTAGCTTAGTCGGTATAGGGTCTAACATACATGTTGTCAATTTAGATGATTTAACAAGTTTAACAAATTCTTCCTCTTCTATAGCAATGAATTAATCAAATTTTTCCTTAGGGAGACTACAATGCACTGCCTGATGCGATACTGTAGTAGACGGTTGCATAGTTATAATTTTCTCCCTGATATTATCAATCTTGTAAGTGAAGAAGTTCATAAAGTCATTACTGCTGTGCTGCTTGGAAACATCTGGGGTTGAAGATTTGTTTTTTGTTAGTTTAGCCACTGTTTCAAATAAATACCTAGGGGTTTGTTTATTTTATTCTAATAGGGTTGAAAAATAAGCAGATCTAGCAGCTTTTAAGACCTCTCTGTATGCAATCGAGCTCTCTTTCCATGAAATGCGAAATACCTCTAGTTTTGTTTTCTTCCAGTTGCGCTCCATTTTTCTGGCTGCTCTCTTAAAGGCAGGGTAGGCAGGCTTTTTTCTAAAAACCTTTTTCCCAAATTTGTTTAAACTGTCTTTATATACCAATACATAATTAAAATGTAAGTACTCTGAAAATGAGAGTATAAAAATCGAGTGTCTGTAGTCCTCTCAGGGCTGCAATAAACACATTAAACAAATACAATAAACAATTTTGATCTATTAGGCCTTTAACAGGCTGATACTGCTGATTAACCATTTTTCTTAACCTTATTTTGTTAGCTTTTAATTAAAGCAGGCGATTTTTTTTTACTTAGTAAGCTCTATTTAAAGATCTGTGTAATAAAATCTAACCAAAAAAGAAAATCTAGAATTTTTTCATTTTTATCCTTAACACAAATATCAATAACTTTATTATTTTGTTTCAAACAATGTCATTACTTTAAAATTAACTCTGTTTAAAGGGATAGTTCACTTTAAAATTAAATTTTGGTATGTTTTAGCTTACCTCAAGGGCATCCAAGATGTAGGTGTCTTTGTTTCTGCAGTAGTTTCAATTTTGATATTTTTAGGTCAAACCGTTCTTGTCTGTCAGTCATATAATGCAGGTGTATGGTCACTATCTGAAAGAGCATGCACAGAGAAGTCCAAATTAAACAATTCCCCATCGTAAGTACACATTGATGGCCTAAGACACGAAACGAGCGGTTTGTGTGAGAAAACGAACAGTATTTATATCGTTTTTACCTCTTGTATACAACCACATCCAAGTGATCTGAGGGCGCGCGCGCTTCCGGCGCTTGCTGCTTGTTTTTTTCACGGCGGATCGCAAAGAAATATGTGCATTACCGCCACCTATCTCAGAAATGGACCATTGACACTTTCCTATACTTCTTTAACCTATCAACCGACATAAATTCCCTTTATTTACCCATATAGAGGCGCATAGAGGCGCTGCGTTCAGCTCCTCCGTCCACTCTCAGCCCCCATGACAGGAAAAAAAAAAACACATCCAAGTGATCTGAGCGCTTCCTGGTGTGTGACGTGTGCGCAAGCGCCAGAAAGCGCCGGAATTAAATTAGGGTTTTTTTTTCCTGTCATGGGGGGGAAATGGTCATTTTTTCTGCAGCGCTGGATGAAATTCTATGAAGCCTCTATGCATCTATTTTTTGGTAATGCGGAATAGGTCATAATGGATCCATTGATCCAGATCATTAAATCTTCATTGTGAATTAAGAAAGCTTTTCAGAATTTCGCTGAAATGTCTAAACATGTTTAGACTAATTTTTAGTTTAAATTTAACATGTTTGGGTCACATTGTTCTTGGTCTAGGTTTTAACTGTGTGCCCACTACATAATTTGTTTTAATTCATGCTCTGAGCTTAATTAAAACTTTAAAATCTTTAGTAATAAGTTGGAAATTTGGTTATGCTATAAAGCTCTTCAACTTAATAATAATCCAGAAATTAAATGTTTCCCAAAATCAATTCTTTTTTTTTTTCTTTTGCTATTTTAGCAAATGGAAACACCTAAAATATATTTAATGTAGTCATTCATTCATCGATATAGAAATTTACCCAATTATCTATTCGGACTTAGTCCGTCAAAGTAACTTATCACCCATTCTCTCTTATTAGGGAACAACTATTGCAACTATTATTATTATTAATTTATTTTTTTTAGCATCTATGATGTCTGCATTAGGATTTTAAAACCCTCAAGTTTCTTCAAAAATAGTCCCTAGATTATTTATTATTTTTACAGTAATGTACCTATTTAGAGTCCCTATACTCTACAGAATTAAGAGATTTTCTTCTTCTCAATTTACATGTACCTGAAATTTCAAATTAATCAGTAATTGTTCAAATCATGAGATCTAAATACTTAGCCCTATGGTATAGTTTAATTGAACCAAATAAACATTAATAAACATCAATAAACATCAAACGAATTGTTTTTTATGCTAAGCTTAAAGCATTAGTTTGTCCACATTTTCTTCCAGATGTGTTGATCATCTCGTTGCCCCATGGACGTTCCATCTTCACCAGGGTGACTCTTTGCGAACTGTTGCAATGGGTTTTCCCTTGACATTACTAGCACGTCCTTGATCCCATACTTTATGCTTTGCGTTGGCGTTGCCGTTGGCGTGTGGGGTTTGCTGAGGCTGATTGGTGTAGTTTAAGGTGAGAGGTTTGGATGGAGGTGTCACACTCTTGCTGATAGTTGCAAGATTTTTCCTCAGATCACAACCGCACCCCACTGGACCTTGTTTGTGGAGTGAACCATTTCCTGGCTGCTTTCACCTGTGAATGGAGACCTTAAGTATTTTTGTTCGTGACAACATGTATTAACTCATCTGCTTGTCTGGCCGGTCGTCCTTTTTTTGATGATACCTGTGAAATTTCATGTTAAACAGTAACAAGACAAAAAAAATGTTTTATACATTTGGAGCAGAATCAGTTCTGTTCGATGGGATCCATCATGACATTTTGTAAAAAGGAAAAAGTTAATTATGGGATGGACAGGGCAAGCTTAGTTAGCTGCGTTAGGTGTGGCACTGTTTCTTTCTGCCACAATAATAACACAGGCCAGGATAGTTAGCCAAAATCATCCATGGCCGTTATTTTATTGGGCATATTTTACCCTGTGGGCCCACTTTATAAATTTAGATACATCATTTATTTGTCTTGGTGTTTCTCAGAACACCATCTTTCACACACCCACTTTCACACACCCCACTCTGGCCAGAGATTCATACCTTTTTGTCTGCCTTAGCAGTTTATGAACTGAATGGGGAACATATATATTTATTATGTATGGAATACCACCAATTCTGAACGGTAACAACTTTTACGACGACAGAGCTACTGAACGTAGACACACTGTGGTATTTCCCTTGCGACAGTGTCTAAACGTTAGTATATCAATTTTCAATTGTCCGATGCAGTCGCCATGTGATTGAGTTTAACACAGTGAATGTAAACCTAACTTTTAAAAATCAAATAGATTAAACACTTTAAAATAATAATCATATAGACCTACAATTGCTGTTGAGAGAATCCGTTTTAATTTCTCAAATGCAATTTATTATTCATTGCACAATTTCAATTTTCCAAACTTTTAGTTGTTGCTCGTAAGCTTATTTAAAAGAAGATCTGAAGATCTTCACACAATCTTGGATTCATGGCCAAAAAGAAAAAATAACATTTCCATCTCGCCCTGGTGATGACAGCATGTGATTTCAAAAGTGATTTCAATAATTATTCATTGTTTTTATTGAAATGAAAATTACCTTTAAGTGAAATGGAGTGATCAATATTTTTGCTTTTCTAGCCATAATTTCTCTTTGGACGCCTTGTGGCATATATTGTATTTTTCTTTTCCATAGAATTCTGCGTAGTCAATAACCTATTCATGCTTTTACAACTAGTTGGTTAATGTCATAATGTCTTTTCCAGAGAATCCAGCCCCAGTTTTAACTGATTTGTGAGTCATGTTCTCACTTCCGCTATTGAACTTCCTGCAATAGGGCTGTTACTGGTACCTATTGAAAGCAGATTCAAAGTGTTAGTTGAAGAAATATGAAGAATTGCTGAAACCAGTGGATAATCAAAAACAATCAAGTTAATATAATTAACTAAATTTGAAACGGTCTCTGTAGTGATCATTGAAAATGCAGCACCTAGCCCACTGGGCTGATACATGTCTTTCTGTGTGGATTGTCATTCAGTTGACTTCAGGCTGATACATTGGATCGTCTGGCTGTGACACTCTCCTCGGTCTGGCTTTTGAGCCATCCTGCCACAAAATTGCATAATGCGTTGCAAAATTGTCTTTAGTCTCAAGTGAAATTGTCACCTTTGCACTGAATCAGTCTCCCCATGCTGACCCCTCTCAGAGGTGTCAAATTCCTCTTTCAGGAGGGTGGCTGCAGGCCCCACTTCCTCTTTTATTTTTCTGCAGTCATCACACCTTTCAAGGCAGCTGTATGAAATTTTGAACACTCAGAGAACCGCAAAAATTAAACAGCTTAATTTCCAAAAGTCTCTTCTGTGAAGAACACAGCAGTTCTTCATTTTATTAAAAAGCTTAGTCTTTCATTGTGGAAAAAAGCAAGCATTCTCCGTTGCAAAACGCAGGAAAAAGCAAGAAAACTACTCTAATTAGAATAGTGTATAATGTAAATGTAAATTTCTTTGTCTTTTCTCTTTTTTACAAGAAACCAAAATAAAATGACTCTAAGATGTCTGTTATGTGCTTGTTCAAATCACAATTTCTATTTAAATTTGGTCACCCAATCTCATTCTCATACTATGCACAATGCACAAAAATCATCTTAGTTAACATAAACCATTGACACTTAGAATCTCTGCAATGAAAACATTTTTTCACACTGTCTCCCAGGGATAACGGGATACAAATTCTAGACACCTTCAGATAGAAAGTATAATATTTAACCCTCTGGGGTCTAAGGTGTTTTTGGGGTCCTTGAGATGTTCTGACATGCCCTGACATTTGTGCTTTTTTCAGTTGCTTATAAACATATTAATGGCAAAGGTATAATTACACTCTATTTAGCACAAACAGGGCTACCATAATATGTGAGCAAAATGTATGTACATGTTTGTATTTTTGAGAGAATAATGTTTATGCATGGTTATTGAAAACTAAAAATGAAAGTTTTTGAAATAAGGCCACAAAACACATACTAAATATGTGTCAACAAGACTTTTGACTAAAGCATTTTGTCGCCTAGAGTTTTTTCTTCAAAATGATGTGAAAATAATCCTGCCTAATCATTCACATAAAACAATACATTGATTTAAATTTTGTAGAACACTTTTTGTTTGGAAAGGCAATATGCGCAGGGGCGTCAACGATCCTACACCATCATGAATATAGAGTAATTCACACCTGAGGAGACAATGGGGGCCGCATACATAATGAGCCTTTCATTCAGGTGTGTCACTGAGCCACAGGAAAGGATGCAAGGACTATATATATAAATATATAAATATATATACACTCACCTAAAGGATTATTAGGAACACTTGTTCAATTTCTCATTAATGCAATTATCTAATCAACCAATCACATGGCAGTTGCTTCAATGCATTTAGGGGTGTGGTCCTGGTCAAGACAATCTCCTGAACTCCAAACTGAATGTCAGAATGGGAAAGAAAGGTGATTTAAGCAATTTTGAGCGTGGCATGGTTGTTGGTGCCAGACGGGCCGGTCTGAGTATTTCACAATCTGCTCAGTTACTGGGATTTTCACACACAACCATTTCTAGGGTTTACAAAGAATGGCGTGAAAAGGGAAAAACATCCAGTATGCGGCAGTCCTGTGGGCGAAAATGCCTTGTTGATGCTAGAGGTCAGAGGAGAATGGGCCGACTGATTCAACCCGATAGAAGAGCAACTTTGACTGAAATAACCACTTGTTACAACCGAGGTATGCAGTAAAGCATTTGTGAAGCCACAACACGCACAACCTTGAGGCGGATGGGCTACAACAGCAGAAGACCCCACCGGATACCACTCATCTCCACTACAAATAGGAAAAAGAGGCTGCAATTTGCACGAGCTCACCAAAATTGGACAGTTGAAGACTGGAAAAATGTTGCCTGGTCTGATGAGTCTCGATTTCTGTTGAGACATTCAGATGGTAGAGTCAGAATTTGGCGTAAACAGAATGAGAACATGGATCCATCATGCCTTGTTACCATTATAACCATAGTGTTACCATAGTGTCACTATTAAAACTAGGGTTGGGTACCGAAACCCGGTTCCAAAAGGGAACCGGTTCCGACGTAAACGGTAGTAACGAGACCGAATAAGAACGAAACTTTCGGTGCCTGATTTCGGTGCCTGACGTTTTTTACCGCCCCCTATAAAACATCTCGCGGCACGAATGATCCAATAATAAAACATCTCCAGTTAACCAGCATAGCGTTCATTTAGTTCGTTTGTTATATAAGAGATCTAGCGCTGAAATGTGTTTTTTTTAAATCAAGTGATCAAAGTGCTCGTTGCCACTGCGATCAGTGGCGCGGATACAGTGTTTTCTCTTGTGGCTCGCGCACACCGCACTGCACTCGGACGCGCGCTTCAATACGTTGCGGAGATCGATCTATTTATGAGGCGCCGTCTATATGATTATGTGCGCGGAGAGTTTGTGTGTGTGTGTGTGTGTGTGTGCTCGCGTGTCAGATGAGTATGTGCGCGGAGAGTTCCGCGCGTCTCGTGTGTGTAGAGTTTGCGTGTGTGTGCGTGAGCGACTTTAGATGTGACGTTGTGCATTTCATATGTATTAGTTTGAGCATTCAGCAGTATACATGTATGTGTGACTACTTAGTAGGCTATATGAATGCAAGGGTTTCATATGTGCGTGAATGAAGTTTGAAAAATATAAATATAAAAATATATATAAGTCTCACAAAATATAATGGACACAAAGTGTCCCTGCTTGACATACAACCACTGATGAGCATAATCGGTAAAAAAAAAAAAAAAAAAAAAAAAAAAACTACGGATGCGGATTAGAACCCAACACCTCTGACACGCTTGAGTAAAGTTCAAGTTCAGCTGCCAGTGTTCCTCATCGGGTTAGTCTAGTATCTTAATGCCAACTGCAAATCTTGCATATCAAGTATGAAGTATATCAATATCAAGTATATGAGGCTATACTGTGTGTGTTAAATATTTCTGCTCAGTGTATTTCTCTGTTTTGTAAAAGTCATAATATGAGAAAACAAAATTAACTCAAGTGTTTTCGGCTAAATCAGTAGCCTTTTAAACGGCACAATTTTTCATTTAATCAGAAATCAGAAAATCTTTTTCAGAAAATCTCTCTGTCACACACACACACACACACACACACACACACGCATACATGTCTATATTACTAACAGGGGACTATCGCTCTACACTGGCCAAGAGGGTACTATGGTTTCTAGACATTTTGAAGAAACAAAAATTACATACAAAATTTTCTTTTAAGGTCTTTTTTCATAATATAACTTTAAATATGCATTTTTAAATTTTTTAAAAAACATGCCAAGTGGGGACCTGAAACTCTGACCGATCTCTACCTATACAACAGGGGACTCTAGCCTGCAATTGAACTGTGTGTGTGTGTGTTTGTGTGAACAGTGAAGTTAACTGGCAGTGAAGTCTGTCTCCATTTTGTAACTTGTATGTATATATATATATATATATATATATATATATATATATATATATATAATATATATATATGTATATGTATATATGTATGTATGTATGTATATGTATGTGTATATATATATCAAAAATTTTATTGCTTGAGGTTTGACCATTTAAATCTACAACAGGGTAAATAATACAGACTGCCCGGCGGCAAATGTTTTAAAAGCAGAGGCGAGAAGATGCTTCTTATCATTCATAATTTTTTTTTCTTTTTTAACACTCTCTCTTCCTAGACACTTTGAATTGGTTGTGCAGTCCCTAACAATTAACTTGCCATTGCATACACACATACACACATACATGTCTATATTACTAACATAGGGGACTATCGCTCTACACTGACCAACAGTGGACTTCTGCCTGCATTGGATCTGTGTGTGTGTGTGTGAATAGTGTCTTTATTTTGTAACTATAACTATAAGTTACATTATATATCTTTTATCTATATGCAGTCCCTAACAATTAACTTGCCATTGCATACACACATACACACATACATGTCTATATTACTAGCATAGGGGACTATCGCTCTACACTGACCAACAGTGGACTTCTGCCTGCATTGGATCTGTGTGTGTGTGTGTGAACAGTGTCTTTATTTTGTAACTATAACTATAAGTTACATTATATATCTTTTATCTATATGCAGTCCCTAACAATTAACTTGCCATTGCATACACACATACACACATACATGTCTATATTACTAGCATAGGGGACTATCGCTCTACACTGACCAACAGTGGACTTCTGCCTGCATTGGATCTGTGTGTGTGTGTGAATAGTGTCTTTATTTTGTAACTATAACTATAAGTTACATTATATATCTTTTATATATATGCAGTCCCTAACAATTAACTTGCCATTGCATACACACATACACACATACATGTCTATATTACTAGCATAGGGGACTATCGCTCTACACTGACCAACAGTGGACTTCTGCCTGCAATGGATCTGTGTGTGTGTGTGTGAACAGTGTCTTTATTTTGTAACTATAACTATAAGTTACATTATATATCTTTTATATATATGCAGTCCCTAACAATTAACTTGCCATTGCATACACACATACACACATACATGTCTATATTACTAACATAGGGGACTATCGCTCTACACTGACCAACAGTGGACTTCTGCCTGCATTGGATCTGTGTGTGTGTGTGTGAACAGTGTCTTTATTTTGTAACTATAACTATAAGTTACATTATATATCTTTTATATATATGCAGTCCCTAACAATTAACTTGCCATTGCATACACACATACATGTCTATATTACTAGCATAGGGGACTATCGCTCTACACTGACCAACAGTGGACTTCTGCCTGCATTGGATCTGTGTGTGTGTGTGTGAACAGTGTCTTTATTTTGTAACTATAACTATAAGTTACATTATATATCTTTTATATATATGCAGTCCCTAACAATTAACTTGCCATTGCATACACACATACACACATACATGTCTATATTACTAACATAGGGGACTATCGCTCTACACTGACCAACAGTGGACTTCTGCCTGCAATGGATCTGTGTGTGTGTGTGTGAACAGTGTCTTTATTTTGTAACTATAACTATAAGTTACATTATATATCTTTTATATATGTGCAGTCCCTAACAATTAACTTGCCATTGCATACACACATACACACATACATGTCTATATTACTAACATAGGGGACTATCGCTCTACACTGACCAACAGTGGACTTCTGCCTGCATTGGATCTGTGTGTGTGTGTGAATAGTGTCTTTATTTTGTAACTATAACTATAAATTACATTATATATCTTTTATCTATATGCAGTCCCTAACAATTAACTTGCCATTGCATACACACATACACACATACATGTCTATATTACTAGCATAGGGGACTATCGCTCTACACTGACCAACAGTGGACTTCTGCCTGCATTGGATCTGTGTGTGTGTGTGAACAGTGTCTTTATTTTGTAACTATAACTATAAGTTACATTATATATATTTTATCTATATGCAGTCCCTAACAATTAACTTGCCATTGCATACACACATACACACATACATGTCTATATTACTAACATAGGGGACTATCGCTCTACACTGACCAACAGTGGACTTCTGCCTGCATTGGATCTGTGTGTGTGTGTGAACAGTGTCTTTATTTTGTAACTATAACTATAAGTTACATTATATATATTTTATATATATGCAGTCCCTAACAATTAACTTGCCATTGCATACACACATACACACATACATGTCTATATTACTAGCATAGGGGACTATCGCTCTACACTGACCAACAGTGGACTTCTGCCTGCATTGGATCTGTGTGTGTGTGTGAATAGTGTCTTTATTTTGTAACTATAACTATAAATTACATTATATATCTTTTATCTATATGCAGTCCCTAACAATTAACTTGCCATTGCATACACACATACACACATACATGTCTATATTACTAACATAGGGGACTATCGCTCTACACTGACCAACAGTGGACTTCTGCCTGCATTGGATCTGTGTGTGTGTGTGTGAACAGTGTCTTTATTTTGTAACTATAACTATAAGTTACATTATATATATTTTATCTATATGCAGTCCCTAACAATTAACTTGCCATTGCATACACACATACACACATACATGTCTATATTACTAACATAGGGGACTATCGCTCTACACTGACCAACAGTGGACTTCTGCCTGCAATGGATCTGTGTGTGTGTGTGTGAACAGTGTCTTTATTTTGTAACTATAACTATAAGTTACATTATATATCTTTTATATATGTGCAGTCCCTAACAATTAACTTGCCATTGCATACACACATACACACATACATGTCTATATTACTAACATAGGGGACTATCGCTCTACACTGACCAACAGTGGACTTCTGCCTGCATTGGATCTGTGTGTGTGTGTGAATAGTGTCTTTATTTTGTAACTATAACTATAAATTACATTATATATCTTTTATCTATATGCAGTCCCTAACAATTAACTTGCCATTGCATACACACATACACACATACATGTCTATATTACTAACATAGGGGACTATCGCTCTACACTGACCAACAGTGGACTTCTGCCTGCATTGGATCTGTGTGTGTGTGTGTGAACAGTGTCTTTATTTTGTAACTATAACTATAAGTTACATTATATATCTTTTATATATATGCAGTCCCTAACAATTAACTTGCCATTGCATACACACATACACACATACATGTCTATATTACTAACATAGGGGACTATCGCTCTACACTGACCAACAGTGGACTTCTGCCTGCAATGGATCTGTGTGTGTGTGTGTGAACAGTGTCTTTATTTTGTAACTATAACTATAAGTTATATTATATATCTTTTATCTATATGCAGTCCCTTACAATTAACTTGCCATTGCATACACACATACACACATACATGTCTATATTACTAACATAGGGGACTATCGCTCTACAATGACCAACAGTGGACTTCTGCCTGCAATGGATCTGTGTGTGTGTGTGTGAATAGTGTCTTTATTTTGTAACTATAACTATAAGTTACATTATATATCTTTTATGTATATGCAGTCCCTAACAATTAACTTGCCATTGCATACACACATAGAGACCAATATGCAAAGATAAACATATACAATAAAAAAAAAAAATTATTAGCAAGAATGAAGATGAAAAAAGAATGAAAAAAATAAATAATTTATCAAAGTAAAAAAAAAAAAGTATATATATATATATATATATATATATATATATATATATATATATATATATATATATATATATATATATATATATATATATATACTGTATATATATATATATATATATATATATATAGCTAACGTTACGTTTGCAACAACATTTGCACCGGAGGAAGAGACAAACGCTTAGAAACGCCCATATAGCTAGCATGATGCCTTCTATTTCTAGATGACAAAGACAAAGTTTACCAGTACTACGACACTATAACAAAGGTTAGCGGTACTTATCTGAACTAACGTCATGATCACTGCCACTAGATATAAAGAAAACGTTGCTTTTTCACTCTATTGTGCTATTCATAAAAAAAAAAGATAAAAAAAAGTGTCGTTATTGTGCACTGCTGCTCGTAGACTAGCTCCAGTGCTCATTGCTGCATTGTTAAATGATAGCAACTCGCCAGGACACTTCACCAACTCTCCACTCATTCTGTATAGTTCTAAAACAGGCTGAGGCTATTTTTGAGACATTTGAAAAATGATATACATATCTTGAGTGATTTATGTACCCATTAATCGACAGTGGTGGTTAACCTGCAACATGGGCTTTAAGTAAACACAGCTGAAAGTGAAAGCTGGTGAAAAAGATCGTGTAACATCCATTATTTGGACTTGGTTCGGATTTAAGCCGCCCGACGAGCAGCAGCAAACTATATAGACAGAGTGTCTGGGGTAACAGTTCGGTAAATTAACACACGACTAATCCGTTCTACCACCTCAAATTCAAAATGAAACATATCACTGAATACCAGCGCGCGCATATTATTCCCAATATATCTTAGTGGTGTAGCACATAATCTCTGTCTGCGCCTGATTTTAAGAAGCATTGTTGTGTTTCTTTTTAACTGAAAAGACATCAGTTAGACAATATTCTAATTTTAAATTTGGGGTTTCATAAGCTCCATGCCATAATAAACATTAGACCTACTGAAGTCTCTGCAGCTAGTGTACTTAAATTTTATTTATCTGCAAAATTATGTTGTATACTTACAGTTTTGCACAATATATGCTCTCAAAACAACATGCACCCTAAAAAAAACAAAAAAAAACATTTAGCAGTTGTTTAGCAGGGTCTGTGTAACCTTTTCTGAAATGTTTTTTTTTTAATAATATATATCGTTATCACAAGAGGCTGCAATGTATATCACAATATGGATTTTAGGCCATATCGCCCATCCCAAATTGATAGCCTATAGTAGTTGATAATAACATAGGCCTACCTAATGTTGCCTACGGACGGTAACAGTACAGTAGTAACCTTTTACAGTCTATGAGTAGAACAGCTTTCTCAAGCAGTTTATGATGCATTTTGGAAACAGAAGATGACCCCCTGGTATAATGCGCCACATGGCTTGAGAAACCCGTTCTCAAAGACTTACTTTTATAGTCCAGTTTTGTGTAGCACACATATTCTGAATGTCTTCGGCATAATTTAAATGAACCATTTTAATCTAGATTAATCTAGATTAATTTCAATATTAATCTAGATTAAAACAATTAATATATGCCCACCTCTACCGGAGGTCAAAACTCAAAGTTTTATGTTGATTTTCACATTTCAAATGTTCAGTTGGTTCAGTTTGAGTTTTGACTTACAGAATATGTAATGACGTAGTAATATTGTTCACAATAACACTCATAAACCAGTTCTTGCAATTAGAATAAATAGTGAAAAAATGCATACCTACAGCATGTTGAATGAAATCAAGTTAAAGTTTATTTAAGGTCCACACACTCCTAAACTGAAGGTTTCTTACTTGCTCTTGCTGCACTCCTGACAACGGAAATGGTTTTTCACATAATAAACCATTCAGTTTATCACATAGAAAATCTCATAAGCTCACTAAAAGAGCCCCCCCTGCGGTAGTGCAGACTTTCCACCCTCAGTGATGAGTGCCTAAATGTATACCACAACATCAACGATATATTGCTTCTGAAACAAGTTGCTTTGCTTTATATAAAATAAATAATTAAATAAATAAAAGGGTAACACCAAATAAATTATATTAAAAGTTACAAATACCATGAAATATATTAACGAAAAGCACGTGTAAAATAGTGATTTTTTAAAACAACTTAAAAAAAGACAGAAAATGATCGATCACTCAAATAGTTTGGACATAGTCAATCATTTCAATGTTATGACACACTGACGCTCCATTTACATGAACTACCAATGTTATGACACACTGACGCTCCATTTACATGAACTACCAATGTTATGACACACTGACGCTCCATTTACATGAACTACCAATGTTATGACACACTGACGCTCCATTTACATGAACTACCAATGTTATGACACATTGATACTCCATACGCAAGCTCCCAGTATTGTGACATAAAACATTGATACTCCATACGCAAGCTCCCAGTATTGTGACATAAAACACCGATACTCCATACGCAAGCTCCCAGTATTGTGACATAAAACATTGATACTCCATACGCAAGCTCCCAGTATTGTGACATAAAACATCAATACTCCATATGCAAGGTCCCAGTATTGTGACATAAAACATCAATACTCCATATGCAAGGTCCCAGTATTGCTATAGGTTCAATACTGTAGACACAAATTTCTCTTGATAGTGATTATTCGGTTGTGCACAAAGTATTTTACTGCTTTCCATTCTCTTTCATTACCAATTAAAATCTTGTTTTCATTTAAGAATCTTTCACAATCCACTTTTCCAGGGACTTTCATTTCCTTTAGGAAATTCTTGAAATGATGTTCAATAATTTTACTCTCCTTCTCTGACCAGGTCTTTCTGGACTTTCCTGTTAAAATAAATTAAGAAATTAAGTAAGTAAATCAAATTAATTGAATTAAAGAATAACCAAAATTTGAATAATGTAGATTTTACAAGCTGAAGAGCACAGACAATTCTTAAAATACATGTCAAGATGTTTCATGTAGATAAAATTTTTTTATGCAAAGTGGAATAACAAACCCTTTTTATTTAAAGGCAGTGGTGAAATCCTAAAGAATGGAACTGCCTCTCTTGAGGCTGCGGTCGTTATTGAGGTGGCAGCCCTTTTTTCCGAATGATCATCCTCTGTCATCCTTTTTTCAGATTCAGCATCCTCTGTGTCTGAGTTGCTGGAGCCCCCTTCAACTGTAACAAAATGAGCATTCACATTCTTTAAAACTAAAAGTAGATTTTTACAAAGTGTGGACACTATGAATTGTTTAAACAAAAGACATATACACATAAGTAATTTACTTACAGTTGATGTTTGGCGTTATGTCCTCCAGAGATTTTCCTTTAAATTTGCCTATTCCACTTTGCAGGGCAAACAGAATTCTGCTCACTTTTGCAACTTGTAAGGTTTCTTCAGGCAGTCTGTAAAACTCCCTATGGACTTCAATGTTGTGACCCATGAAAGTTGCTAGTTGGTCTAGTTCATGCGTTTGCAGGTTAAGTAGCTGAGAAACTGTGGCTACATGTTTTCTCAACTTTGTAGATGTAATGTTTTCTGGGTTTTTAGCCCCACAGCTTTCTGCAAATCGCTTTAAGCAGTCACAACCACGGATGCTCTCCTTTGATCCATAAAAAGGACGAGCAAATATGTAGGGATTGCTAGGGGAAATCCCAACATCTTCTCTAGTTTTAATTAGAAGTTCCACAGATTCTGTTATATTTGTGGGAAATAGTACTGGTACTTTGCGGCCTCGTTTCCCCCGTACCTCTACTCTGGTGAGATTCTTACAGAGTTTCTTCTCAAAAGGTGAAAGGCTCTCCATAATTTCATCCTGAATCATCTGTTTGTTTCTCTGCAGGTATGTTTTGACTTCCATCCTTGAAACCTCACCTTCTCAACGCCGATTGAATAATATTAGCTGTGCTAGAGTCACCTGAGATAGATCACTCCATGACCTTTGTGATGTGTGTTCAATGTGTGCTTTTTTGTTGACCTCCTCAAGACACTTTAGATGATCATGGAGCTTCTTTATGTCTTCTGCTAAAGGCAGCATTTGGGGACTGTTCCACTTTTTCTGGTACAAAGTTTTCAGTGCATTAGATGAAACATGAATTGTCCATTCTAGTTCAATTAATTTACTGAATTGCTCTGCTCTTCCCTTCAATGCATCATCCTCTTGACGTAAAGCCTCTCCCTGCAAAATATATGACACTTTCACAAGGGAATGACGCAGTTTCAGTGCTGTTGAAGGGACTGAGAATCGGTTGGTTGAGGAATCAAATCCAGTCATCTTTTTTACTCCCTCAAGTACTGTGTTGAACTTTCCTGGGTTGATCAAGTCCTTCAAAGCAACAATGTCTTTATCAATAGTTCTTGTCACTAGAAGAAGTCTGGCAAGTTCTCTCATCTTATTTCTAATGTCTGCCCGGTGCCGTGAAACTTCTCCGTTTTTGAGGAACATTCTCTCACCCAGTGACAGAATCAACGGGTCAGATTTCACCACTTGAGTAACGGTATCATATGTCATATCTTCAATAATATTTTTAAGTCCACTAGAAACGTCAGAGTCCATTGGCAACAACAGAGAACAACTTGCCTGAACTTTTCGTTTCACTGGCATATTTTCTTTGTCTTGTAATTTGCAACGTTTGTGATGTCTCCAGAGATCTGTTTTGACATACATAGCAAAGCAAAACTTGCAAGGCAGATAGTCTATTGCTGTTGACTCACGAGTTGCTTGTCTTTTTGGTATGATCTGTCCTTTCCCAGAGGATAGGACTGAACTGTTATGGTGGTAGTTTCCCATGTTCCTTACTTTGGTTAATAGAAGAGTACGCATGTTTGAGCCTCTGTTGTGTGCAAGTGCCTTTGCAACTTCAACTTTTTCAGAATGTTTCTGCTGTAGATGTCTTGCAATTTTTGGATAAGGCTTCTCACAGTAAAGACAGTAATTCTTCTTGTCATAGATGCGTTGATGTACACTGTTTGAGGACATTTTCACTTTTATTTGATTTTGTTGAGAGCTACAGCCGTGGGCACTTTCATCTATTTCTATCCAACTCTTCATAAGTGGTTTTCCTTGGATGCGTTCTGCAACATGTCCTTTAGCTTTTTTTGTGTCGTCTTCTTCTTCTTCTGAGATTTCCAGGGAAAAGGAAACCTGTTGTTCAGTGTTGTTCTGAAATAAAGAACCACACAACTTAAATGTATTTGTAAATAATAACAATGTTATATATTATAAAGTATAAAACCCTTAATTACCATTTCAGACTCATATAAGTCCTCCTCAGTGTGAGAAGATGAATCCATCTCATCACTGCAAACACTTTCTGGCTTATCACTGTCGGTACTCTCTAGGATGTCCATCTCATCTGACGTTTGGGGACAGAAATCTGCTGTATGGGTTCTGTCCTGTAAAACAATAACAGTGTGTGAAATCCATGTCCATGTTTGTTTTCTATCTAGAGCCTGCTGATTCTAAAACACATACTGTGTTTTAGAATCACTGTTGTCTTTTTGGTCTTAAACTTTTTTTTTTTTTTTTATGAAAATGAAAAGTACTTACTTCATTTTCATTCACATTGCTGTAGTTGTTTGTGATTCCAGTGTAATCCGACTGGTGTATGAAACCTGTAAATGCACAACAATTGTTAAGGATATCCAATAATTTAAGGATTTTTTTTCTACATTCTTGTAAAATCTACAAAGTTTTATTAATGAGGTGAAGAGAAGAGTGTAAGTCTTGGAACGTACATGTGAAAGACTGAAGGCATTCCTCAATGGTGGGACGTTCTTCGATTGATTTAGACAGCATTCTGCTAATAATATCTTTTTGTCTTGTCCATCTTTCTTCACATTGAAGAGTGAAGTTACCCATTCTGACATTTTGAGATAGCCCAACTGGATCCTTGGAGTAGGGTGTAGTTGTCTGATAGGGGTGTTGCCCATCCGTCAGGATATAATGAACCAAGCATCCTGCTACCTACAAAATAAAATAATATTTACAAAAATTTCAGAAATGGTCACAACTAAACTGCAGAATGAATGAAGATGATTAAAATGATGACAAAATGCTGCTGTGCTCAAATGAAAGCTGCTCGAATATTAGCATTCAGAACAATTGAACATAGAACAAATGTATGCATTTTTGACAGAACTGATTACAAATCATATTGATCACATACTAAAATAGTATTGTAACTGCATACATGTAACCTGTTAATCCATTTGAACCCAAACCTAAGAATTGTCATCCCCAAATTAAATAGGGGATGTTCATGAAGTTCATT
Source organism: Squalius cephalus (assembly GCF_949319135.1). Taxonomy (NCBI): domain Eukaryota; kingdom Metazoa; phylum Chordata; class Actinopteri; order Cypriniformes; family Leuciscidae; genus Squalius; species Squalius cephalus. Next base: position 23,872,445 of record NC_137146.1, on the reverse strand, counting down.
GTTCATGACATTTTTGGAATAGAAGCATAGTTGTAGTCTAATTTTAACCCTTTCATGCATGAATTATGATAACCTTAGTCAGTATTTTTTTTCCCTATGTGTTTTTATTCCTCTTAGGGCATGAAAAACAAGATTTTTTACAAATTTTTCAAAGAGATCTTCAGGTGTCCACTTGAGTGGACAGCATGCGGTTATGGTTAAAAACGAAGATATACTGTATTAAATATAAGACAATAATCAAACAGATAAAGTATGTGAATTTAACAAACTAATCAAAACAATTATATCAAATCATGTGAAAATTAGTGCTGTCAAAGTTAGCGCGTTAATAACGCATTAACGCAAAATCATATTAACGGCACTAATTGTTTTAACGCGCGATTAACGCAGCGCATATTCTCTGTTTGACCCGTGGCCCAACCCCTAGTTGGAGAAATGGAGATACACAGTGTTGCCAACTTAGGACATTGCAGACCCCTTTAGCGATTTTTTTTACCTTCAAACAAGCACCCAAACCTTATTTAGTTTCTGAGAATCTACCGGTACTGCTCTCCCAGCACGCGGGCGCGGGTGCATCTCTCTCTCTCTCTCTCTCTCTCTCTCTCTCTCTCTCTCTCTCTCTCTCTCTCTCTCTCTCGCTCTCTCTCGCTCTCTGCGTCTCGCGCAGCGCTTTAATTCATTTAAACACAGATATTATGTTGCTTCTCTAATTTTACATGCAAGTATAGCCGAAATCACAACACAGATATTGTCTTTATCTTATGTGTATTTGTTTTCATCAGACGACGGCTCGATTATCAGGATTTTTGTGCAGATTAACGTCTTGGAAGGGAGAGCTGGTTATGTCTTAATGGGTCGCGTTTCAGTCACCATTTCATATTCATTCCGTTGTTTGACAACAGAAACAGTAAAATATACCAATGAAAACAGTTTATTGAGAATTTAGCTTCATCAAAATGGGGACAGAGAGAGACTATGTAATAATAAATAATAAATGTACATTTAGCGTTTTCAGAAGAGCTTCCCTGTCATGCAAAAATCTAAACATGTTTGTGTTAGTAAATTGCTCAGAGCAAAGAAAGAGAAGTAATGGGAACCTGGTATTTCTTTGTTCTTTCTACATGTGTCTAATAGACATGAACAAGTTCTTTGAAAAACATCTATGACTCGTCTTCATGCTCTATGTTGACTATGGTTTCAATAACATACATTTGCATAAAGCATCCATATTTATCCTTGCCCATGTTGATTAGAGTATTACAAACTTGAAAAGTATTAATTTAAGGTACATTTAGAACAAATAAAAAATGTGCGATTAATCGCGAGTTAACTCATGACAATCATGCGATTAATCGCGATTAAATTTTTTAATCGATTGACAGCCCTAGTGAAAATATAAAATATATACAACAAATATAAATTAAAAATATTGGAAAGGCTTCGTACAACTTCATACAAGTTGCACTTCGCGTATCTTTGATATCAGAACATGAGGACGTGATTCCATCAGAATTTTCTACAGACTGTCAAGGCACAACTGTGGAACCCACTCAGATGTTCCCTCCAGTGCACCAGAGTATGGAGATTTACCCTTATTAGCTGATAATTCTGATTATGTTCAAGATGGACATGCACATTTCTATCATAGCCCTCCTCTGAGAAAACCTAGCATTACATTTTTTCAATCTCATCTGAAATGATCAGTGTTGGATGTAATGCATTACAAGTAACATGCATAACACATTCAGATTACTTTTTGATGTTACAAGTAAAGTAATGTGTTACAAGTAACATGCATTACCTAATCAGATTACTTTTTGATCTAACAAGTAATTAACTACAAGTAATGTGCATTGCCTAATCAGATTACTTTTTGATGTAACGAATATATAAACGCATTACAAGTAACATGAATTACGTATTCAGATTACTTTTTGATGTTATGAGTAAAGAAACGCATTACAAGTAACATGCATTACAAATTCAGATTACTTTTTTCGATGTCAATGAAAATTACATTCTAATAATACAAATACATTTATTTACAGTAAAAAATTCACTGCAGATCAAGTTTTTAAGTTTTAACATTCCCATTATAATTATGAATTGTAGCTGAAATATAGCAGTTGATGCATGACGTCCACTACAGTGGACATGTGATTAATCAGAGTTTTCTCTCAATCTAAAATCAAAACTTGGAAAATTTTACTGTGATATGACTCATTAGATATTGCTTGAGTCTCCTAGGATAGAAGGAATGGGTGGATATTCCGGAGCAACTTGGCATGTCTGACTGACCCTTGGCCATCTTGGTTTGGAGGGGAGAAAAATCTAAACACAACGGCTTGCCACTTGGTTGCAATTTATAGGATGATGCACCAGGGTCCAATGAGGCTGATGTGCAACTTTGCCATAAAAACCCATGCAAATTCAAGAAAATGCTTTATTAATAGCTGTCCACTGTAGTGACCACTATACGTGAAAGGGTTAAAGAAGACACTTCGCAATTTGTTGTCATAAAATCATAATTACAATCATTAAGAAACATAATATATAGGCTTAAGTGTATTGTAAAGTTTTTAGAAAATATTTTTCTCATTGATATTTTATGACAAAACAGAAATTGGTTCTTGTTAAAGTACAGAAACCCAATGAAGCCACAGACCTGACCATGTTTAACTTAAAATCTGCAGATGATAACTCTAACGGCCAGATTAATTTACAGATTGCTCCAGCGCAAACCCTTTCACATCTACTGCAGTCAGATTCACCCGTGTTCACTCTGAAGGAATCACTCACATGGCTGGTGCACTTGTAATGACACATGAAGGATGTTAAGAGGCTAAAAGCAGGTTTAGTACTTGCCCCATTGAAGTCAACAGGGTGCAAATTGTAAAAAGAGGATAACGGTGTAGGCAACACCGATTTTTGTCGTTCAAATTTACAAAAAAATGTGCTCAATGTTAAAATTCTCAGCATCAAACCAAGACAATTTATTAGATCAAAACCATGTTATCAAAACTTATAAGGCCTTTCAAGTATTTAAAATACATTCTCTTTGTGATCTGATGAGGCTTAGAGGATAGGATAGTTTACATACTGTAATAAAGGCTAAAAGCTATAATAGTTAATGGCTATAATAGTTAATGCACTTCACAAAATTGATAGCAAAAAAAATATATATTTTCTTTCTCATGGTATTTTTATCAATATGGTACACAATTATCCTATTGAATCGTTAGGGTCAAAAGTACTCACAAAGTAGTCCAATTACATTACCTAAAATTATTTAGATTACAGGATTGTAAATTATTTGTAAATAATATTGTAAATTATTGTAATAAATTTAATAAATTGTATTTAGATTGTAATCTAGATTAATCTAGATTTCATCACTGACTGCAATTTGTGTCATGTAATTTGGAATGAGTAACTGTGTACAATACAATACTTAAGTTATAACCAGCACTGTGATTGGAAAATCATGGAACATCATAATTGTATTTGTTTTAGTAAACGTTCTTGACTTTCTGCACAAGGTCATAATTATTTTGTTAATGAATGGATGCTCTATACCAGTTTTTAATGCTCTATACCAGTGGTTTTCAAACTTTTGAAATGACCATTTATTTATTTTTTGTTTACTTTCTATCACCTTATTTGTGGAGTAAAATGAAACTAACTCAGCTGCATATTTTTGCAGTATTTTATTTTATTGATTTATTGAATATTTTTTTTAAATCAAAATATATTTAGCATATTTCCTTAGGCCTATATAATATTATTTTATATTATTATTTTAATTTAATTTTATTTCATTTTTATGTAAGTCCATTTTCATTAAATCATCAAGACAACCCATTTTTTAAATATTGGACGCGACCAAGGGTTTGAAACCCGCTGCTCTTTATTGGTTACATTGATTAATTTAGGATAAAAATATAAATAAATAAATAAATAAAACTCCACTCTGAAATGTGAATTAATAATGAGAATCCATCAATATTTTTCCAAATGTGTTCACTTTTGAACTAAAAACCCAGAGGAATGCTGGAAAAGTCTCAGTTAAGTAAGTTCCCTGGTTCCCTGAGTAGGGAACGGAGACGTTATTCGTCGTCACGTCGTAACTCGTAGTGACTATGAAAGGGAACACTTTATTTTGATGGTCCCTTTTGAACATTCTACTAACTATAAATAAATGTGCAGCTACATGTCAACCAACTGTAATTACAGTATTAGTAGACTATATCTGCTTAATATCTGCTAAAATTTGACTGTGATAAACCCCAATAGACATTATACTGACTAAATATATAATACATGTCAACTTATTTTTACTCTAACCTACATTTTAGTCTCTAGTCTACTTATACTCCTGTAGTACTCTAATGAGAATTAGTTCACATGTAGTTGTAACATTACTTATAATCAACAGAATGTGTTAAAGAGACCATCAAAATAAATTGAGACCAAACATTGTGTAGTCAAATGCTTTCATGATGACCATATAGCAGATTTTTTCCTTTGACACAAATTAAGAAATTAAATTACAGTCACCATGAGATATTTATAATAAAACAGAGGTAAAACATTTTTAGGATTGAGTCTTAAACCTTTTAAATAATGTATAATTTGCCTTTTATTATTATTTTTACATTAAATCTTAAAGTAACTTTGATATAGTGTAATTAAAAAACACTTCTGTGTGCCGGCGTCCTCCCACAAATTAACAAGTTTTAACATGATATTTTCAACCCTTACCTGGATATCTGATTCTTTCTTGTACTTGTATTGCATGCCTCCAACATCTTCATAACTCGACCAAGAAAAAGATCCAGCCATTTGAGAGAGCAGTGTGGTTTGTGCCAGATCAAGTTTTCTGCTTGCTCCAAAGTCTGCGATGTACAGTTTATTGCTTATATCTGTAGAAAAGTAAAAATGCTCACAAAAAATGTAACACTTAAAATGATATCCACATTATCATATGCTCATGCATTTTAAATGAAAATTTCTGCTGATATTACAGGATAATTATAGCTATGGCTAATCCACAGACTGCTCTTACCAAACAAAATATTTTCAGGCTTCAGGTCTCTGTGCAAAATTCCATATGAATGCAGTTCCTGAAGTCCTTGCAGTAACTCCTGGCAGATCTCTAGTCTTCGATTCTCTATCAGGCTTTTTCTTTCAGGAAAATCCTTGTTTTCAATCAGCTCCATCAGACTATATTCACAAAGAGGTGACACAAAATAGGCAAAGTAAGTGTCTTCCAACACTGAAATGTGTTGCAGAAGGTGTTCTGCTTGTAAATTTTTTGAACTCAGGAAATGAGCCATTTCCAATTCAGTTTTGGAAACATGTTTGGCAACTCGTTTCACTGCAACTTTGCAGTTGTTGAAGACTCCTGGGAAAATCTCAGCAGCATTGCATCCATTTGCAATCTTCATTTCTGTGTTGATAACAAGGTCATCCATTTTCATCAAACCAGGCTTTAAATCAAAGTTTTCAAATGAATTCTTCCATCGTGATTCCTGTAAAATGCAAAAAAGCAAAAGCATATTGAAATGTAAGAAATGTTTTACAGTGTATATAGTTATTAGTAAACTCAGCTGAAGGAACAGACCTCTCTATATATATTTACCATATTTTCCTTGATCTCTCTGAATGTGGAAATACTGGTTTTCTGAAACAAATTACATTAAAAGCAATCATTAATGTAGTTAACATGAACATATAATGAACACCACTTTTACAATATTTCTTAATAGTATGTAATGTTAATTTCAACATTTAGTAATGCATTATTAAAATCAAAAGTTGTATTTATTAACATTAGTTATTGCGTTGTAAATGTACATGAACAAGCAATGAACAGCTGGAGTTTAATTAACTTACATTAACAAAGATGAATAAGTATTGTACCAAATGTGTTGCTTTTAGATCATGTGAATTAAGACATTAACTAATGTTAACAAATGAAACCTCATTGTGTAAGTGTTACCTAAATAATTAGCTTTTTTAAAGGTAAAAATTGTACAGCAGTATTGTTGAGGATAAGAGAATCTTGTAACACTTTACAATAAGGTTTCATTAGCTAGCATTAGTTAACAAACCAATAATGAACTGCGCTTATACAGCATTTATTAAACTTTGTTAATGTTATTTTCAACATTTAGTAATGCATTATTAAAATCAATTAGGTAATACGTTGTAAATGTACATGAACAATCAATGAACAGCCGGAGTATCATTAACTAACACTAACAAAGATGAATAGATATTTTACCAAATGTATGGCTTTTAGTTCATGCAAATTAATACATTAACTAATGTTAACAAATGAAACCTTATTGTGTTACCATATAAAAACTATATAAGTGTTACCTCAATAATTTGCTTTTTTAAAGTAAAAATTGTACACTTAAACAGCATTTATTAAACTTTGGTTATTGTTAATTTAAAAATGTACTGATACATCATTAAAATCATAAGTTGTATTTGTTAAAATTAATAACACACTGTGAAGTAACATGCACAAACATTGAAACAGCTGGATTTTAACTAATATTAACAAAGATTAACCAATACTGTAACAAATGTATTGGTCATTTAGTACTAATGTTAACCAATTAACCTTATTGTAAAGTGTTAGCAAGTTTTCCTCACCACTTGATAAAATAATGAAAATAAGACACCAACAAATAGAAATAGAAGTTTAAATACCTGTCTCCATGGGCAGTTAGGATCTCCGTAGTCGTATAAAATTTCTTCTCCTGCATTGATTTTTGTTAACGCAAATGCACACAGATGTGGTCTTTTCTTTTCATCCATTATCTATTGGTTACAAAAGCACACAAACACACAAATGAAAACAACAAAAACATAATTTGAAAAGTCGCCTAGTTTTTAATAATGTCAAATAATGCTACAAGATGAGGCTGTATAAAAGGTGTAATTGAAACAAAGAATAAGAATACATTAAAGACAGACTTACTATTTTAATTTTGCTGTTTGGCTTGATGTGGTCATCATTTATGAATCGTCCTAGTCTTTCTGTATCTTGACTGCCATCAACACTGTGTGGTGAAATATTTTAAAAACACTTTTGAATTGTCATAATGGTATTATATTTCATTGGAACATTCATTAATTTAATCTTACCAGTAAGATTGTTCCTGAAAGGAGTAGAAATACAAAAATGCTGCATTTTCAGCTGAGTAGTCTTTGAACAGGTTCTCTCCTTCAGATCCAGTGATGTGTCTTCCAACATACTCCAACAGGAATTCACCTGGCTCAATGTGTTTTGTGGCAATTACTCCAAAACCTAATAAATAGTATAAATACAAGTAAATTAATAGTATGATAAAAGATTCATGAAGTTATTCAGGTTGTCTAAATTATTTTCAATGGTATTGTTACTTCGAAAACAACTGTATCTACATCTTTATAAAAGTGTAAAAAAAATAATAAGAAGAAAAAAAAAAATCAGATTTTCTGTCTGAAAAAATCAGACACTAAATATTCATCATTTCCATTATTACACAGGCCCCTCACATTCTAACTGGCAGTTACTTACAAATAATATCAAGAGCACTCACACATTTACATAATAGTGTTTAATTTAGAGACATCAGCAGCTTATAACATAAATACTGGCAGGAAAACAGATGTAAATCCACCTTTAACTGGTCAAAGCAATCATGTTTTTTCCCCTCTTGCGTGTTTTGTTTTAACAGCCTGCTTTCTCTAGGTTCATATTTTAAACCCAACCCTTTGACATTAAAGGAATAGTTCACTTAAAAATGAAAATTCTGTCATCATATACTCACTCTCATGTTGTTTCAAACCTGTATGAATTTCTTTCTTCTGCTGAACAGAAAGGAAGATATTTAGAAGAATGTCAGTAACCAGACAGTTTCTGATCCCATTGACTTCCATAGTAGGAAAAAAATTATACTATGGAAGTCAATGAGACCAGAAACTGTCTGGTTACTGACATTCTTCTAAATATCTTCCTTTCTGTTCAGCAGAAGAAAGAAATTCATACAGGTTTGAAACAACATGAGAGTGAGTATATGATGACAGAATTTTCATTTTTAAGTGAACTATTCCTTTAATTAGTGACCACACTTAGCTTTTATTTAAGTTTTGCAAAGTCATACAGTATTGATGGGAGAATTGTATGTAGTAACTTACCTTTCTCTTCACTCATGAATTGTTTCTCAAATGTGTCTTTATCTTTGCCAGAAGCAATGAAGTACAAAGCTTCTTTTTCAGGAAAAACTCTTCTGGGTCTCATTTTCCTGTGAAATATTTAAAATTATTTTATGTAGGATTACTTCATATGCAAAATAAATAAATAAATAAATAATACCTCTTTAGAATTTCATAGAAAATAAATGATTGAAAAGATGACACCGTGGGTAACAATTTAAAATGTAGTAAAAAAATAAAATAAAAATAAAAAAATTACCAACAATCTGATTATCAATAATATTACCGGTAATATACATGCATATTTACATTGTAAGAGGATATCAATATTTTATAAAATTAGCATTTACAAATTATCATAAAATATATAATGTTCAACTTACCTCTTAATTTGGAAAGAAAAAACTGAGATGAGAAATGTCTCAGTGCGCTTTTTATGAGGTTCTTGGAGGTAGATACAGTCTTTAAACTATAACAGAAAGATAACTCTCCAATGTAGGAAACAATCGCGTATAGGAGCTGTCTTCCAAATGGCAAAACTGAAGTGTGAGTTAGGAACATAGAATAGATGATACACATGCTGCTATCTGAGCAGTGATTGGGCCGACGCCCACAGATTAGCCACAATTACCCATCATTACTATTGGTTCTGTTATGCAAATTTATCTGTGAATGAAATCAAACAGCCAGTTCAAAATAAGTGTATAGTCCATTGTTTTTAAATTCAGTTCAAATTGTAAACATCAGTTGGATCAGGAAAAATTCCTTTTCCTCAATTACTATTACATACATTATAATTACTCACTTTTTTTCTGTACGTATAGAGCACAGAGCACAAACCTATACCAGTGGCAGATAGAAATGATAAAGTTAATAAAGAAAAAAGTAATTTCACACAATGTAAATAAATATAAAAATATTCTCATTTAATGTAAATCAAATGGTTATATAGGACGTAGCATTTACCATGGGCATTCATATTTATGTTGGTTTAACTTAACTTGTATAGCACATCTGAAAAGAAAGCTCATACCACTTACTTAAGAGTACCTTGTGTTGAATCACTAAAAAAAAACAACACTGCGTATTAGCTGCGTATTAGAATTGATCTCAGTCCACATTAAAACGACTGCAAACGCGGATCACGTGACCATTCACCAACACTGGGCATGTGCGTGCCGGTGTAAACCTAGAGACTTTCAAGCATAGACTGTAAAAAATGTTTTCAAACATCAAAATATCATTTATTAATATGTATTTGTGTCAAAATGACATATAAACATCTTTTCCTATTCCATTTTGCCTGAAAACGCTTCCAACACGCTTGCGTGTCGCAAGAAAAATAGGTGTCGGTTATATTTCTAGCATGCACGCGTTTACCGCGCCTGAGACGCGCCAGTTTCTTACTGTAAGAAACTGTTCCAGCGGGTGAAGTTTACTGGTACTGAATATTACCTGTGTATACTCCATGACTGGTGACACCCAATCATAGAGCCGAGCGTGAGCCTCTGCGTCATCGTTTCTAAAGTCCTCCGTTTTGACCCGTCCACTCTAAAACGCCCTCCGGAGATTCAAAACGAAAAACGGGTCGGCAGCGTTTCTAAACTTCTCCGTTTTGGGTCTCCGTTTTTGCCGTTTTAGTGTGGACGGGAGGTGCAAACGTAGCAAAAAGTCTTCGTTTTTAAACGAAAATGCAGTAGTGTGGACGGGGCCTAAGGTAAAACTTTCACAGTCTGGCCTATGTGTCTATGACATGCTGTCCTTTGAAGCTCTTCTCCATAGAAATGCAAATTGCCTGCGGGGGTATTTGGGGGGTAGGGTAGCAGTCCACCCAAGGACTGGAAAACAGCAGTGAGGAACCATCTGATCAGAGCAATTGGGATATGTTTCAATCAGCTCTGTAATTTATATACAGTCAAGTCACACCACAATTATTTATACCACTTTATACATTATAATTCTTTAAAATGTTCTAAGACAGCCCCCATTTTACCAGGTGGGGAATAAATGAGACACATATTTTAAAGGTATACAAGCTCAAATATAAAAACTGTAATACAATTGATAATAATTGATAATACATAATTTAAATATGTTTTCAGTTAAAACAGCTCAAACATGCGTCTGAGAAAGCGTTGTCTGTGAAACTGGGGGCATAGTTTTAGAGACACCAACCTCAAATTTGAATCTTAAAATATGCCATTGTTTTGTCTCAAGATTCACACCAGTAATGTTTTTTTTTTCTTTGCACATTTATAAAAGCTACTTAAATGAAAATGAAATGATAAAATGAATCTACTTTATTTTTTTATTTATTTTTTACCAAACGTTGAAGTATTAGTTCCAACCAACATTTGTAAACAGCATCGCAGAGTTGTGGTTTGAACGACAGCTCTCGATCTGTGATTTGAAGCATAGTTTCAAGTTTACATGGCATGTGGACTCAATAAATCATTATCTTTACAAAAATAAGCAAGCTGACATTCAGTACAACCTGTGTCTTTTATTTAGAATACATACAAATGTAATTTAAGTCTTTTAGTTTGTCAAGAGATTTAAAGCACCATTTTTGAAAACTGCGCAAGCTCTACTATGTAAGAACAAGCCTATGATTGAATCTGGAAATAAATCAAAATAACTGAGTGAAATTAGACACAGTCATGCCATGTACTAACATTATATGTTTGATATTTAATTTATATCAAAACATCTAGCATTAATTTGATCTCAAACAGATTCATTAAATAAATTATACAGATGATAAAGCCTACTTGTTACAACTGAACTGGTTATTTACAATGTTTTGTATAGACAGCTTAGATGAATAGCTTATTTAAAACAATTATATAGTCACCCCCAATTTTGGTGAGTGATGCATTTATGACATACCAAAAATATCAAAGTTTCTGCTCAGAAATCATTCTGAATAGGCACATAACCAACATATATTTAGAAAGCCATCACTTGAGTGTTTACAGTTCAAGACTAAAAATTTATCAGACTGTTATGAATATTGAGATATATAAGCTCAAACATAAAAACATCAAATATTAAGAATATATTTATTAAATGTATAAAATATTCTGAGCTTCAGAATATCAAATCTGAGGATGATCTCTAAATGCATTTTATGAAGCCTATTGTAAGACCAAATATCTTATTCCCCTGTAAACACTCATGTAGAGTCATTGACTCTCATTGTCATTTAGAGTCATTGACTCAACATGTCTGGTTGGTCTGGTGAGGAGAAATGGCCCATTCATGTAAATCGACGAACATTTAGCACCTTTTCAAGAGACTTAAAGGGTTAGTTCACCCAAAAATGAAAATTCTGTCAGTAATTACTCACCCTCATGTTGTTCCAACCCCATTAGACTTTCGTTCATCTTCGGAACACAAATGAAGATATTTCTGATTAAATCTGAGTGCTGGATCACTCCTCCTGCAGGCTTATGGACACCTCAACTTGCTGGCCCAGAAAATGTACTATAGACATTGTTAATATAGTACAAGTGACTCCAGTGGCTCAATCTTAAGTTTGTAAAGCGACAAGAATACTTTCTGTGCGCAAAAACAAACAAAAATAACGACTTTATTCCTCTTTTCATTTCCTTCTCTCTGGACCTCGAGGTTTTTTTTTACATAGTGTAATATAACGTAGCGGGCTATTGGGCGACTGTGGTCATGTGTGATACGTGGTGACGTGAAACACAGACGCGCTACGCTATTACACTACGTAAAAAAAATCTCTCAGATTTCATCAAAAATATCTTAATTTGTGTTCCGAAGTTGAACGAAAGTCTAATGGGGTTGGAACAACATGAGGGAGAGTAAATACTGACAGAATTTTCATTTTTGGGTGAACTAACCCTTTAATCTTCATTTTTCTTTTATTCTTATTCTTTTGTTTGAATTCAGTCATTAATGCCTGTATCCCTGTATTTTTTGCTTGGTCATCTAAATCTCTGTCATTCCACTATGCAAGAGCAATACATCTATTATCTTAAGTCTTGTTAGAAAACCAACAACAACAACAAAAAAAACTGTTCTTGAATTAAAAAAAATAAATAACATGATTTTATGAAATAGGAAGCTCATGTAGAAGGTGCATTAGCTCAACAGGCAGCCTCAAGCTACATGACACAATATCATTTATTAATATTACACTCTCACTTAAAGCTCACTTTAAAACACAATTGAGTATTTGTATCATATTTCGGTCGCAATTTAAAATGGTTTCAAGTCAAAAAAGATTATTTAAATATGTTATAGGCTATTTTGCATTTTTTTATGAAGCAATGGGCTATTTTTACTCACATGCATACTGTAAACATTCTTTGTTCCTATACAATAACCAAAATCGAACGGAAATCAAACACACACAAAACAGAATAACTTGAATCCTGCATTTATTAGCTTCTTGTATCAGATGAAGAGATGTGTTTAGTTTTGTTTGTCCACAGTGTACACAGCACTGCGTCATCCAGAAGGACAGCCTTATGGTCACGTTGGTTCACCATGAGATGATTGACAGCTTTACAAACGAATCATATCGAACTGATGTCATCACGTTTGCTGACGCAAATCTGGAAGAGCAGAGTCATCGCTGGCTCTGTTAGCTGTTTGAGCTCTTCAGATTGCATAATTCAGTGGGAAATAAATAGAAATATTATTCTGTATGACGATATCATATCAATTATTTCTCCAAATGTGCGCATCATTGGCCTAATAGCCCTGGGAGATCGTGGATATTGTATGTAGGCCTATATAAACACAAATAAACTGGAGATGAGATGAATGGCTGCTGTATGAGTGATGATTTCTATTCAAGATAACGAACATTACAGATTAATTATTTTGCACTTCTGGAATAAATTAAGAAACTTATCTAACTTCAAACCAGTTTAATTATAAACAGTGGTCAAATATCAAAGCTGGGGTCTTAAACCTTCCTAATGAAGCTCAGTTTGTGCAGATCAAGTAGGAGTGTGATGTTTTAAAGAGTAATAAATAAAATAATCTGGGGCCACCAGTGATCCTTGACAATCAAGGGGTTAATTATGCCTCTGATTGTTTTACTTCTGGTATATCTGCTTGGGGAATCGAAGCATTTAATGTCTCCTATTAACACCCGGTCTCCACTAGATAAAAACAGTCTGTCAGGTCACAGCTGTAATCACCTGTGATTATCATATGTAAAGGCAAATGTATAGGAAATCGTTAACCACACATTCCAAAAGAAAAAGGTTTAAGCAGTATGTAAATGAAATGATATTGCTGTTTTTTGTAACTAAAACCACTCAATTCACACTTGTGAATTGCAGCTATTCATGGATTCACGTCTGGTTCATGATCACCCTTTTCAGTGTTTATTCTGTTATGATAAACAGCTGGATAAACTTAATTTACTATGAAACTAACCAACAAATTAGTAATTAACTAAGAAGAACTATATTAAACTAGGCATATATATTATTTACTGTGTTTTATCTTTGATCATAAGGTTAATTAATGGAAATTTAGAAATAGTGCTATCCATTTTACAAAGAGGTTTCATTTGTTAATTTACCATAAACTATAAATAAACGGTTGTAATTTTATGAGCTCATATGAATAAGTTATCTAAAATAATACACTGTGCATTAATGTGTGTATGATGTTATTGGTTAGTTCAGATAACTGTATACATTACATAATCTAAATGAATAGAACCTTACTGAAAATGTAATCCAAAGTGATGATGCATTTAAATTGAAGTTGTGCTGCAAGATTAATGATATTAAGAAAGTACTGGTCCATGTATTGTTTATTTGGAGTTCTGCATACTTAATATAGTTCACTGTTTACACCAATACATGATATAACCCCATATGAGTTTATTTATTTTCACTTTAAAACAGATCTTGTAGAGATTACCATATTGTTGTTTTATTTTCTACCCCAGAAACAAATCTATATAAAAATATATATATATATTGAATGTGTGTGTAAATATTCACTGATACACTTGGTGTCATATGGTGTTTGTTATTTCTTTGGGACATTTTAACTAAATATATTTTATTAAAACTAATCTGAAATAAATAATATGGTCTATTTCATGTGACTTTCAAAAATGTGTATTATAAGTAAGTCTTAAACTTTTTTTTTTTTTGCAGTGTACTAAGTCATAATTAAGTGTTTTTGCAACAGCATTATTTTCCAGGGTAAGCTAAGCAACAATCACCCACTTGTACATATTTGGAGGCGCCAGTTTGTTTCCAATCCCAGAGAAATTAGCATTTCTATAGCAACAGTTATCTGGAGACCCAATCACTGTCCAGATAGATGGTTGGGGTTGTGGGATATAATCACAGAACATTCACTCTTTCGTGTCTTTTGGAAGTGTTTGTCTCTGTTTGAACCTTGCGTTTTTGAAGGAGGAGAACATATTCTACAACATGAGGTAAGTTCAGCATTTTGATTGATCTATTTATAAAGAAAATAAATAATTACGCTGTTACAATTCAGAATTTCAAATTGGTTTCATTAGTAATTGGTATCTTTATAATTTATATTTTTGATACTCCTTTTTGCGGATAGTTAAAATGTCTAGAAGAGTAATTTAGAAATTTAGAATAATCCTTATTTTAGACTTGTAGTACCAACAATGATGATATTGCGTATATTTAAAATCATAATGGTCAATTTAACAAACATAAAAAACAATGTTTTACCAGTTATTCTACAGATGTTGCAACTGTTAAACATGTTTACGATTACTATTTTTTTACTTTCCTTGTTTTTTTTTTGTTTTGTTTTTTTTAGAAAAGTCAAGTCAACAGTTCATGTTGTTCAACAAGAACACTTCATCAGAGAATCCACTACTCAAAAGAAAGGTATGTTTCTGCTCAACCTATTGAACTATTTTAAAATGTTTTATTCAAATAGATTTTAACATTTACAATAATGCATGTAGTGGCAATCTCATTTCAAAATACACAAATGTTTAAGTGTTATTGTATGTTCGTTTGAAAATTGTAGATGTTTAAATCATGGTCCAGCCCTAGATTTTAAGATTGTGAGTTGTGCCTTTCCATGTTAAAGAAAGGCCTTAAATGTATAAAGTTTATTGTGACGCAGCTAATTATATTTTACAACAAATTCTAGAGCAATTGTGTGACTTCCCAATTGTGTGCTGCATAGTTAATCATTTGTATTGTAATCCTTTTATCAGGTGTGCACAGAGTTTGGATTATTGGTGACAGTTACATTAGACGTGGCGAAAAGCGAGCAAGAGAGACCATAGGCACCAATCTTGGAGTGGCTTCCCAGGTCCAGTGGTTTGGCAGGGGAGGCATGTGTTGGGGAGACCTCCTTCCCTTCTTCCAACAGTGCCTTAAAAGAAGGACTGCTCCGAATGTGCTAGTGATTCACTGTGGAGGCAACGACCTAGGACGTGTGAAAAGTGTGCTGCTTCTCAAAGCAATGAAGAGGGACCTACGTGACCTCAACGGACAGTTTCCCCAGATGAAAATTCTGCTGTCTTCAATAAACCAAAGGCGCCACTGGAGGCATGCCCCCCCGGGAAAGGTGGACAAAGTCAAGTCAAGTCAAGTCAAGTTTATTTATATAGCGCTTTTCACAACATAGGTTGTATCAAAGCAGCTTCACAGTAATAAAACAATACATCAATGTTTGTTTCTAGTGGAACGTCCACGTTTGGTAATGCTGATCAATAGTATCGTTGATTGATTAATTAAATTAAATATTCCCAAATATCCCCAACTGAGCAAGCCAAAGGCAACAGTGGCAAGGAACCGAAAAACTCCATCAGGTGACCTAATGGAGAAAAAAAAAACCTTGGGAGAACCCGGGCTCAGTCGGGGGCCAGTTCTCCTCTGGCGTTTATGAACTAGAGGTCGGATTTAACTGTAAGATTAAAAGTATTATATGAATGCCTGGCTGAAGAGATGCGTCTTTAATCTAGTTTTAAACTGGGAGAGCGAGTCTGAGCTACGAACAATATCAGGAAGGCTATTCCAGAGTTTTGGAGCTAAATGTGAAAATGCTCTCCCTCCTTTGGTGGATCTTGATATCCTAGGTATGACCAAAAGCCTCGAGTTTAGTGACCTTAAAGAGCGCGATGGATTATAGGGCGATAGAAGATCGGTTAAATAGACTGGAGCTAAGCCGTTTAGGGCTTTATAAGTCAGTAGCAATACCTTGTAATTAATACGGAACTTTATAGGTAGCC
Source organism: Squalius cephalus (assembly GCF_949319135.1). Classification (NCBI taxonomy): domain Eukaryota; kingdom Metazoa; phylum Chordata; class Actinopteri; order Cypriniformes; family Leuciscidae; genus Squalius; species Squalius cephalus. The sequence continues at coordinate 23,855,995 of NC_137146.1, read as the reverse complement.
AATGTAGTGATGATAAAATTGATAAAAACAAAGTGCGAAAGTTTGTGAACAATGTGATGGCTAAGTTTGTTTTGTGTGTTAATGGGAGCATTGTACATCATCCACACATACTGTTTGAAAAGCCTGAACTATTTTTAAGTGATGAGGTTCATTTAAGCCCTAAGGGAAACGATGTTTTTTTAACTGATATTGGCCATTGTCTGAGACACCACAACCCATAAAATTGGTCTTTCATTACAGAAAAGAGGGTCTCAAATCATGATATATCATTTTATAATTGTATTAAAATGTATACATTTTAAAAAAGAACTGCAAAATGTTTAAAATTCAAACCAAAGGAAGAAATAAAAGCATTCCCCTGACTTATTGCTGTGGTTGCATTTTATTTATCTAGTCTAGATCATTGTTGATATTGTAAATTAATAATTGGTGAGAATAAAATTAAAATTCTGTATTATTTGTTGATATGGAACTGTAGCTAGAGAGAAAAAATTAGGGACTGCATAAAAAAGCATATAAAATATATTTAAAGAGAGTGCGTTAAACAAGAAAAATAATATTATGAATGATAAGAAGCTTCTTCTCACATCTGCTTTTGAGCTATTGCTGCCAGGCCGTCTGTAATTTTTACCCCATTGTGTGGAAAACAGATTCAAATTAGCCTGGCTAATGTCAGACCAAGTCTCTTTTGAGCCTTGGTCTGGGAACCACGTGTTAATTTTCTCGTATTTGAGGCGTGGTTTACGAATGCCCAGAGCCGTTTATTGGGCGCTATGAATGTCTATCAAATGCGCCTGTACGTAGCTCATAGCCAATCGTTTCAATTATACCAGATGACGTATGTAGAGTGACAGAAATTCGACGAGGAAAAATACGATGGGTCAAAGATTTATTTGTACACAATGGCGTGAATATTACTGTTTGTGCAAGATAAACATGAGGGTAGAAGGTAACGTCGAGTCTGATGCCATGTTGGATCCATAGATATAAACAAACTGCTTCGGTGTCATCATTGTCTTGCTGCTCCCTCCCCATTCTGCGATTGGTTCCCTTTTTCATTGGAAAATCTGGTCTATGGTAGCCTGACGTCATCATACTCAGATTCTAGTCAGAATGTGAGTCTGATACTGGTCCATTGAACTTTGATTATGGGGCGTGTTTCAACCGAACCAGGAAAGAAAATGTCTCTGCACTCAATTGGATAGACCTACAACCAATCAGAGCAACGGAGTAAGTGACATATGTTTTTCATTCATGTTTCCAGTTGACAAATGCCTTGATCGCGGTTCTCTGTTCCTCTTTTAAAATGAATGCGCTGTCGATATCGTCTATAACAGACGCGATGGCGGAATCTACACATGATGTTTCATACAGAAAGTTCGGGAGAAGCTCGTTCAAATAATCAATCCAATCAACTTGTCATCAAACGATTGCCATGCCTACCTTATCAGCATGAAAGGAAGCATATATTTATTCACTCACCTAACATTCCTTGACAGTTTCAGCATCCCCCCAATCACTCTCGGCTTGTTCTTCCACAGCCTGGAATACGGGGGGAGTACCCTGGGTTCGGGCCGAATACCGAGCCCGCCCTCTCCTCGGACAGCACCCCAAATATGCATTTATTCTTTCTGACTTATTTATAAGTGTGAAATCTAAATTCTCCAGAGGCAGTCATCTTTTCTTTTACTGTCTATGCATCTTTGTTGTAAACGAATTCAGCCGGCTAGGTCTATGATGTCCAAACTGCCTAGCAACGTGAATAAAATCGCGCTGTGAGCAAGGCAGCATGGGGAAACCCAGGCTAGATTCAAATGGTCTTTCATAAAAAAAATAAAAAAAATAATCTAATATTTAAAATTTTTGATAACTGATGGTTTGATCATTCTATTTTTTTTTATACTTTTTATGTTTGTCTTGCATATTGGTCTCTGATGCCTGTGTGAACATTGTATAATTAGACACACACACACACACACACACACACACACATACATTTATATATAACTCAGGCTTTACCTTAATGTTAATAAGTGTTTCCTGAAACATTCTTAGTTAAGAATACCTTCTGTAAGTCATTCGTTCGTGGTTGGTCTGGAGCACTCTTAGCTATACCTTATCACTGTTGACAGTTCATTACGATAGTGGCCACCACTGTTTCTTTACATCTCAGTCTATACGAATATAATTCTGCTAATTAAAGTGTTTTCATGCAAACAACATTGTCATAACACTGAAGTGATTTTATGTTGTTATTAATTATATTATCCAAAGTTTTATCAACTGGCAAACCATTAGGCAGTAGATAGCTGTAGGAGTATGTTTAAACATCCAAACACCAAAACCTTGTGCTTTTGTAAAATAAAGATCTGCCTTTGTTTCAACTGTCTCTGTATCTGCGAGAATCTTTCTGAAACTAATAAAGTTTAAATAATGGCCTATTATCACACAAACATTGTGCAGAGGCCAGCTATGCAAAATTGTAAATGCCCCCAACAATGACTTAAAAATAATCAACAAAGGCTATAGTACAGTAGCCTACGTTACACTGAGATTTCATGTAGGAGCGGGATTTGAATGCTTGGGCAGTGAGCGATTGAGTGGAGCGCATTGGCATAGAGTGGAATATTGAGCGGAGCACACATGCTGAGTTATAACTATATATTCAGGATTTACATTTATATATTCAGAGTTTTAACTATATATTCAGGATTACATTTATGTATTCAGAGTTATAACTATATATTCGGGATTTACATTTATATATTCAGAGTTATAACTATATTCAGAGTTACATTTATATATTCAGAGTTTTAACTATATATTCAGGATTACATTTATGTATTCAGAATTATAACTATATATTCAGATTTACATTTATATATTCAAAGTTATAACTATATATTCAGAGTTACATTTATATATTCAGAGTTATAACAATATATTCGGGATTTACATTTATATATTCAGATTTACATTTATATATTAAGGGTTATAACTATATATTCAGGGTTACATTTATATATTTAGGATTTACAAATATATTCATAGTTATAACTATATATTCAAATTTACATAGAATTATTTCCTGTTTGGCCCCCCATAATATGTATACACACACACACAGTATATATATGTATATATATATATATATATATATATATATATATATATATATATATATATATATATATATATATATATATATATATCGCTCTACACTGACCAACAGTGGACTTCTGCCTGCATTGGATCTCTGTGTGTGTGTGAACAGTTTCATTATTTTGTAACTATAACTATAAGTTATATTATATATCTTTTATATATATGCAGTCCCTAACAATTAACTTGCCATTGCATACACACATACACACATACACACATACATGTCTATATTACTAACATAGGGGACTATCGCTCTACACTGACCAACAGTGGACTTCTGCCTGCAATGGATATGTGTGTGTGTGTGAATAGTGTCTTTATTTTGTAACTATAACTATAAGTTACATTATATATATTTTATCTATATGCAGTCCCTAACAATTAACTTGCCATTGCATACACACATACACACATACATGTCTATATTACTAACATAGGGGACTATCGCTCTACACTGACCAACAGTGGACTTCTGCCTGCAATGGATATGTGTGTGTGTGTGAATAGTGTCTTTATTTTGTAACTATAACTATAAGTTACATTATATATATTTTATCTATATGCAGTCCCTAACAATTAACTTGCCATTGCATACACACATACACACATACATGTCTATATTACTAACATAGGGGACTATCGCTCTACACTGACCAACAGTGGACTTCTGCCTGCATTGGATCTGTGTGTGTGTGTGAATAGTGTCTTTATTTTGTAACTATAACTATAAGTTATATTATATATCTTTTATCTATATGCAGTCCCTAACAATTAACTTGCCATTGCATACACACATACACACATACATGTCTATATTACTAACATAGGGGACTATCGCTCTACACTGACCAACAGTGGACTTCTGCCTGCAATGGATCTGTGTGTGTGTGTGAATAGTGTCTTTATTTTGTAACTATAACTATAAGTTATATTATATATCTTTTATATATATGCAGTCCCTAACAATTAACTTGCCATTGCATACACACATACACACATACATGTCTATATTACTAACATAGGGGACTATCGCTCTACACTGACCAACAGTGGACTTCTGCCTGCAATGGATCTGTGTGTGTGTGTGTGAATAGTGTCTTTATTTTGTAACTATAACTATAAGTTATATTATATATCTTTTATATATATGCAGTCCCTTACAATTAACTTGCCATTGCATACGCACATACACACATACATGTCTATATTACTAACATAGGGGACTATCGCTCTACACTGACCAACAGTGGACTTCTGCCTGCATTGGATCTGTGTGTGTGTGTGAATAGTGTCTTTATTTTGTAACTATAACTATAAGTTATATTATATATCTTTTATATATATGCAGTCCCTAACAATTAACTTGCCATTGCATACACACATACACACATTAGACTTGTGCCGGTATTCGGTAATGCGATAAATCGCGGTAATGAATATGCACGATATTGTTATCGCGGGCACTTCAAAATACCGTGAAAAATAATAGATCCGAATTTAGATTTTTAGAACGCGCATTATAGCTTATTTCCATCAACCGCTTAAACAGACACTGCGTATATGCTGCGCGAAACACGTGCGCACTCTGGTGTAAACAATCGCCACGTGTATTAGCATGCGGCCAGTGCGCACTTCTAGTCTAATGTAAACAGTCCTCACATGGAGAAGCAGCATGAGGGAAGGAGGAACGCCGCCGCCTACAGTCTATGACCGCCGCCGATCTATCCGGATCAATCCCGCTTCTAAAAGCAGAGCTGCCAACTCGACGCATTCAGCGCGAGACTCTTCACACACTCACGCCACATATCCGTTTTCTCACGCAGAGAAAAATCGCGGAGCAAAGAGGACACGAAGACCGTCAAACAAGACAGAGCAGGGTACTTATGATATGAAACAGGAGAACAATTGTGTCACAGAACGTTACATTTAAACCATTTAATGACCAGCAGCATGTTAGATGATTAAAACAAATAGATAAAGAGGAGTATTTTGCTAAATATGTGCACTGCACTTTTTTTTACATATTTATTATATTTTTACTTGTGTCATTACATAATTGTTATTATAATGAAAATCACATTATATTTGATTTAATTAGTTATATGTAACCTTTAATAATATCAGCTGATAGGGCTCTATATGCTTACATAGCATTATGTGAGATTTTTTTTTCATGAGAAAAAAATAACGTGGGCTATCTACTGAAGCCTTCCTAATATTTATCCAAAATTAGTCAATATTGAATCAAGATTTAAATCAAATCCCAAGTATTGAATTGAAATCGTTAAATTTGTGTTAAGCAATACAAACAGTATACCAGTCATTGTACCATGTAATCATTGTAACATGTTGTCACTAAACGTAATAAAATTCAGTTTATTTACCAAATGTTTTGACAATCACAATTACACCTTGTGATGCAAGTTTTATTTTATTTTTTACATCCCCCCCCCAATCCATCTATTTCTCATGTGCAATTAAAATATCGTGATAATACCGTACACCGTGATAAAAGATCACTCAATTAATCGCAGCATGAAAATGTGACACCGGCACATGCCTAACACACATACATGTCTATATTACTAACATAGGGGACTATCGGTCTACACTGACCAACAGTGGACTTCTGCCTGCATTGGATCTGTGTGTGTGTGTGTGAACAGTGTCTTTATTTTGTAACTATAACTATAAGTTACATTATATATATTTTATATATATGCAGTCCCTAACAATTAACTTGCCATTGCATACACACATACACACATACATGTCTATATTACTAACATAGGGGACTATCGCTCTACACTGACCAACAGTGGACTTCTGCCTGCATTGGATCTGTGTGTGTGTGTGAATAGTGTCTTTATTTTGTAACTATAACTATAAGTTACATTATATATCTTTTATCTATATGCAGTCCCTTACAATTAACTTGCCATTGCATACGCACATACACACATACATGTCTATATTACTAACATAGGGGACTATCGCTCTACACTGACCAACAGTGGACTTCTGCCTGCATTGGATCTGTGTGTGTGTGTGAATAGTGTCTTTATTTTGTAACTATAACTATAAGTTATATTATATATCTTTTATATATATGCAGTCCCTAACAATTAACTTGCCATTGCATACACACATACACACATTAGACTTGTGCCGGTATTCGGTAATGCGATAAATCGCGGTAATGAATATGCACGATATTGTTATCGCGGGCACTTCAAAATACCGTGAAAAATAATAGATCCGAATTTAGATTTTTAGAACGCGCATTATAGCTTATTTCCATCAACCGCTTAAACAGACACTGCGTATATGCTGCGCGAAACACGTGCGCACTCTGGTGTAAACAATCGCCACGTGTATTAGCATGCGGCCAGTGCGCACTTCTAGTCTAATGTAAACAGTCCTCACATGGAGAAGCAGCATGAGGGAAGGAGGAACGCCGCCGCCTACAGTCTATGACCGCCGCCGATCTATCCGGATCAATCCCGCTTCTAAAAGCAGAGCTGCCAACTCGACGCATTCAGCGCGAGACTCTTCACACACTCACGCCACATATCCGTTTTCTCACGCAGAGAAAAATCGCGGAGCAAAGAGGACACGAAGACCGTCAAACAAGACAGAGCAGGGTACTTATGATATGAAACAGGAGAACAATTGTGTCACAGAACGTTACATTTAAACCATTTAATGACCAGCAGCATGTTAGATGATTAAAACAAATAGATAAAGAGGAGTATTTTGCTAAATATGTGCACTGCACTTTTTTTTACATATTTATTATATTTTTACTTGTGTCATTACATAATTGTTATTATAATGAAAATCACATTATATTTGATTTAATTAGTTATATGTAACCTTTAATAATATCAGCTGATAGGGCTCTATATGCTTACATAGCATTATGTGAGATTTTTTTTTCATGAGAAAAAAATAACGTGGGCTATCTACTGAAGCCTTCCTAATATTTATCCAAAATTAGTCAATATTGAATCAAGATTTAAATCAAATCCCAAGTATTGAATTGAAATCGTTAAATTTGTGTTAAGCAATACAAACAGTATACCAGTCATTGTACCATGTAATCATTGTAACATGTTGTCACTAAACGTAATAAAATTCAGTTTATTTACCAAATGTTTTGACAATCACAATTACACCTTGTGATGCAAGTTTTATTTTATTTTTTACATCCCCCCCCCAATCCATCTATTTCTCATGTGCAATTAAAATATCGTGATAATACCGTACACCGTGATAAAAGATCACTCAATTAATCGCAGCATGAAAATGTGACACCGGCACATGCCTAACACACATACATGTCTATATTACTAACATAGGGGACTATCGGTCTACACTGACCAACAGTGGACTTCTGCCTGCATTGGATCTGTGTGTGTGTGTGTGAACAGTGTCTTTATTTTGTAACTATAACTATAAGTTACATTATATATATTTTATATATATGCAGTCCCTAACAATTAACTTGCCATTGCATACACACATACACACATACATGTCTATATTACTAACATAGGGGACTATCGCTCTACACTGACCAACAGTGGACTTCTGCCTGCAATGGATCTGTGTGTGTGTGTGTGAATAGTGTCTTTATTTTGTAACTATAACTATAAGTTACATTATATATCTTTTATCTATATGCAGTCCCTAACAATTAACTTGCCATTGCATACACACATACATGTCTATATTACTAACATAGGGGACTATCGCTCTACACTGACCAACAGTGGACTTCTGCCTGCAATGGATCTGTGTGTGTGTGTGTGAATAGTGTCTTTAATTTGTAACTATAACTATAAGTTACATTATATATCTTTTATATATGTGCAGTCCCTAACAATTAATTTGCCATTGCATACACACATACACACATACACACATACATGTCTATATTACTAACATAGGGGACTATCGCTCTACACTGACCAACAGTGGACTTCTGCCTGCAATGGATCTGTGTGTGTGTGTGTGAACAGTGTCTTTATTTTGTAACTATAACTTATAATTACAAAATAAAGACAATGTTCACACACACACACACATAGTTCCATTGCAGGCTGGAGTACCCTGTTGTATAGGGAAGACATCGTTCAGAGTTGCAGATCCCTTTGGCATATTTTTAAAAAAAATTGACAAAAGTAATATTAGAAAAAATAATAATAATACATATATACATATATATGTTTAGGGATGTTTGAAAAGACTTTGAAGTTCATTATCTAAGCTACCAGTTAAACAGCAGCTCTACAGTCTCAGAGCCTCTCTAGGACAGCAAGCCATTCAAACAATGGAGAAGTGTGAACGACGTGTGTTAATGGGCCATTGCAGTTCCTGCTCCAGCCTACAGGAGCGCTGCTGAGTATGGACTTAAACACACACACACCTGTAGGTCCCCACTTGGTCAAAAATGTAAAAAATTCACCAGAGCGTGTTTTAGCTGATTTAAACATGTTTTAAAGCATGACCAACAGGGGACTTGAAAAATGTCCCCACTTGGCTCGACGGTCCCCTGTTGGTGAGTGTGTAACGACACCAAGGTCCCCACTTAGATAGGTAGACAAGTACACACACACACACACACACACACACACACACGCACACACACACACACACTGATATATATATATATATACACACACACACACACACACACACTTTCATTATAAACTTTTCTTTAATTAGATGATTTTTTTTAATTATATATTTAATGACCAAACTGTCAGAAATAGTTAAGTCCAGTATGGTGTTAAATCAGTAGTAGATCACACAAATGGCAGCATTTCCTGAGAATGACCCATATAATGTTGTATGTTGTATGTTGTGTGATGTGTTGAGCTAATGGAGGACACTGGAGCAGACTTCACTATGACTTTCAGACAGCTGAGTGAAGTGACCCTGTCCCGGCTTCAGAAGGGATCCTTTGCTCCGGTTCGTTTCCTCTCCATTCACTCCCACAGCAGCCGCAATATCCATAATCATGATTTCAGTCCATTAACTGTGACTGTGTCTCTCTTGACAGTCATTGTGGGCTCTTTCAGACCTCTCATCACACAAGCATTTCAGAGACTGGGTTCAGCTGTATTTACAGCGTCTGTCAAGGTAATGTTGCTGGAATGTAAACTCGAACTCTTTAGAGGATTAAAAATGAACACCACTTGATGGTTTAATCGTCTTCTACAGGATAATAAGTGACTCAGATGAAGAACGGCTGCACAGAATGCAAGGTGTGTTTTTGTATGTTATATGATGCAATGTTATATATTATGTGTTTATATATTGTTACAGTAACACTACCGCTGAAATGTTCATGATTGGTAAGATTTGTTTTTCAAAGAAATTTCTTATGCTCACCAAGGCTGCATTTATTTAATCAAAAATACAATAAAAACTGTAATTTTGTATTACTACAAGATATTATTATACTGTGAGATATTATTGCAATATAAAATTAATTATTCTATTTGAATATACAGTATTTGTGTAATTAATATATTTGTTCAGTTGAATATAATTTATTCCTGTGATCATTTCTCCAGTCTTCAGTGTCACATGATCCTTAAGAAATCATACTAATTTGCTGATTTGCTGCTCAAGAAACATTTGAAAACAGTTGAGCTGCTTAATATTTTTAAGGAAACCCTGATACATGTTTTTATTAATATAAAGTTCAAAAGAACAGCCTTTATTTGAAATAGAAATCTTTTGTAATATTATAAATGTCTTTATTGTCCCTTTTAATGCATCCTTGCTGAATAATATTATTAATTTTTTTTTTTTTAAAAAGCCTTACTGACCGTAAATGTTTAAACGGTAGTGTAGGTTTTTTTTACGATGTGTTATGTTGTGTTTAATGTTATTTGTAATATTTATATTGTTCAGGAGTAAACCCACGGTATGTGTTGAGGAACTGGATGGCTGAATCTGCTATCAGAAAAGCAGAGAAAAATGACTTTTCAGAGGTATTATTACATGTGATGTCAAACTAATATGCTGTCATGATCATGCTTATCATATATCTTAGAGTGTTTGCTGTATTACTGTGAAATGAAGACTTGACAATTATACATACAATGTAACATCTTCAGACAGACCATTATGGCTTGTCTTTTTCTTTGGTGACAGAATGTTTGATGTATTTGTAGGTGGCGCTGTTGCAGAAGACTTTAATGGAGCCATTTCTGGAGCAGGAAGAGGCTGAGAGAGCCGGATATGCCAGTAAACCTCCATCCTGGGCTCAGCGGCTGAGGGTCAGCTGTTCTTCCTAACTCAGGGTCGAATGAAAGAAAAATCACAAATTTCAGCATCATTTGAACCAAAAATATTGTTTATGACAATGTAATCACACTTCCTATTGGATGATCTGATTGGAGGATGAGCCATGTTCGACGTTATATATGTACATATATGCATGTTACAGTATATGATGGTGGTGGTGGAGGTGGTGGAGCTCCACCTGCAGATGCAAAGTTTTGGGGACCAGGAGGGGAGGAGGGGGTGGAAGGGAGTTAATGGGGTCTGGAGGTGGTGGGGGGAGCGAGTCTTTTTAGCTGGACTGTGACACTATTTTCTTCTGGAAACAAACTTTTTTTCAATATTTTGCATTATTTTATATATATATATATATATATACACATCAATGAAAGGAGTACTTATACTTTTACTGGAGATTCTGTCTTCTTTCTGAACCAGCAGACATCTCTCACAGCTAAAAACAGAAACCACCTCCAAAGTCCATCATCTGTTCATTGAACAGCAGTCCAGGTGAAAGGCACAGGACATTATGAGGTACATAGTCGTTCTTTTTTATTCAACTAAATACATTACTCAATATAGAATACACAGGAGGCCACAGAAGATCTAGCTGGATTAATGACAAGTATTCACAAGGAGGCGCTACAAAATTATTAATTAAACTCCCTATGAAATAATTTTTTTATTTTTTTTTTACTTCTATACAACTATAATTGTTTTTGCTTTTGTTAGAGATGTGTGGTGTTTTGCGTGTTATGTGCATGTTTTGTGGGTTTCTTTTTTAAAGAAATGTAGCCATAGTTTCAGAAATTGTGTTTAAACAATTTTGAAAAACTATAGTAAATATTAGTGATACATAATTAATGTTATTATTATTACACACTTTAAAAGTACATAATGTATCTTCACATATATTTCAACTGCTTATGTTTATAGTGTTTACAATGTTAGCATGTTAGTTGCCAAAGATTTTTTTTTTAATATATATTATTACCATCTAGAAAATACAATTATTGTTTACACTGACAAACAAAATGTGTGATATCTGTAACAACAGGGAATGTTTCTGTGATGAACATTAAAGATTTAAGAAGTCCTGGATCCTGCACTGTAGTCTCATTTAGTAACTCTGGAAAATGGACTGATGAATTCTGCTTTTCCAGATTTCCTTTCATTTGCTACAGTGGTATGTATACTTCTCTGAGCCTGGACTGTAATCAATTAAATTGCATTACAATAATACAAGTCTTAGCTTATCCTTAGCTTCAGCAGTGAAAAGATGCCATGTAAATAAACTAAAATGTCCTTTTTTTGGCCAGCAACCATATCACCATATAGCCCAAAGCCCTATTTGGACAGAATTAGTTTTACAACGGTAGATGGAGTAATGTAATTATACCACAGGACGTCTGTAATAATAATGATCCATTCGCACAGGATAAAAATTCTCAGTAAAAAGTGGGAGGGGCAACTCGATTTACGTACCACCATCACCTTTCTGTGGACGTGTGTATTACATTGCTTCCTGATATCATGTGCGCAAACACATATAACCTATATTTATATATACAAAATAGTTAGGTCCAGTTGAACAATGTATTAATTAAATTCAGATTGGATTATGTTGGTAATAGGCACTTACCTAACGCTAAGAAGTTTCATGCCTCTAACAAGAGCTTTCAACCTTTTTTTTGACTGAGAAGCTCTGGTAATAATATTACTTTACCCCATCTCTCCATGTTAAAGGTGACATATGCCCCTTTTCACAAGATGTAATATAAATCTATGCTGACCCCAGAATGTGTCTGTGAAAATTTCAGCTCAAAATACCCCCCAGATCATTTATTCTAGCTTGTCAAATTTGCCCCTTTTTGGGTGTGAGTAAAAACTCAGTTCCCTTTCAGTCGCTCACGTTCGACGTAACGTCGACGTGACGACGTAATTGGGATCACTTCAGGGAGCCCTATCAACTTCGAGTGTCTACAGAACGAGCCAATGAACGTTGGCGTGCGTGAATCGCGTCACGCGCCCCCGCCCCGCAGCGCGGGTATAAACAGGAAGCGGGTGCACGCACACATTGTCTTTCACTTCGGAGCCGAGCTTCTATGAGACTTTTTGTCTATCAGAGTCAGCTGTTTGAAGACTTCAAAGAGGATCATCTCTCTGTTGCTGTGTTGGTGTGACGGCGCGATCAGTGGTGGCCGCGAGCATTGCAGCTCTCAACTGCTGTTTTCACAGCACTGTGTTTGTGTCTGTGTGTGTGTGTGTCGGTTCGGTGGGCGTTTCCCCTGTGTGTGCATTCACACTGCGGCTACCCCTGGGTGCCTCAACACAAAGAGAGTTTTTCAAATCCTTTTTTATTTTCAACTAAAAGAGCAACACAAGCGTGACCCTGCGTCTTTTTCAAGATGTCATTCCGCTTGTGCGTTTCTGGGTGTGGTCGTTCCCTGGCGCCAGCAGATGGCCACAAGAGTTGCCTCTCGTGTTTGGGCATTCAGCACGCTGAGGCAGCTTTTGTGGATAGTTCATGTTCCCATTGCGGGAATATGACTATCACAGCGTTAAGATCGAGACTCGCTTACCTCAAGGGAGGTGCAGTCCCCTCGCCTATGCCCCGATCTAGAGTCTATTCTGCCCCGCACAATAGACCTACTTTGGCGCATGACCAGGGTGATCTGAGGATTACCGTGAGGGCTTCCCCATCGAGTCATTCTCCGCGGGCCCCTCATGCCTCACATACGCTGCTGCCATTGGAGCCCCTTAGTGAACGTCTTGGTCCTTCCCCGGAATGACCAACCGTTTCCTTTGGGGCCCCAGCTGACGATCAGATGTCGATCGCAGCATCGGAGGGGGAGCTGTCCTCTGGAAATGACGACTCGGCTGCGTTGCCCCCCTCGGGGTGTGTAGCGTTGTCCGAGCCAGATCCAGAATGGACTGCTATGCTTTCCCGGGCCGCCGAGAAGGTCGGGCTTGCGTGGAATCCTCCACCACGTCCCGAACCTTCTCGGTTGGACGATTGGTTTCTCGGGGCGGGCCGTGCTGGTTCTCAGTGCGCCGCCCCGGTACCTTTCTTTCCGGAAGTGCATGAGGAGCTTTCTAGGACGTGGAAGGCACCGTATAGTGCCCGAAGCCGTTCTAGTGGCTCCTCACCCCTCGCCACCCTCGACGGCGGGGCAGCTAAGGGGTATGTGGATATCCCCCCAGTGGAGCGGGCCGTCGCGATGCAACTGTGTCCGGCGTCCACTTCCTCTTGGCGGGGTAATCCACGCCTCCCGTCCAACGCCTGTAAGTTTTCGTCCGGTCTTACGGCGAAGGCTTACAAGGCCTGTGGACAGGCTGCTTCCGCCCTCCATGCCATGGCGCTCTTGCAGGTCCACCAGGCCCAGGCGCTCATGGACATGAATGAGGGTGGTTCTGACCCAGAGCTCCTCCGGGAGCTCCGTGTGGCAACCGACCTTGCCCTCCGGGCGACGAAGGAAACCGCACGTTCAGTCGGTCAGGCGATGTCCACCTTGGTGGTCCAGGAGCGCCACCTCTGGCTCAACCTGGCGGATATGAGGGACACCGATAAATATCGGTTCCTGGATGCCCCTCTTTCCCAGGTTGGGTTGTTCGGCGACGCGGTCGAGGGCTTTGCCCAACAGTTATCGGCCGCACAGAAGCAGACGGAGGCCATCCGACACATCCTGCCCCGGCGGACCGCTGCCGCTCCCACCCGTCCGCCGGCCGCAGACCCTCCGTCTACTCGTCGCCGAGGTCGGCCTTCTACGGCGTCCTCCGCTCCCGCCAGGCCCCAGCAGCAGCAGCCATCATCCAGGCCTCAGCGCGGAGCAAGCCGCAGGAAGTCGACCCCGCCCGTCCAGGCCGCTGCCAAACCAGGAGGCAAGCGACGGTGCAAACGACCCTGAGACGGGCGGCCCAGAGGTGGATCAAGTTGCTCTTCAGGAGATGGCGAAGGCGCCACTCCTTCCCCCGGTGGAGGGCCGGGCGGAGAATCTTTTGTTTCCTTTTCTTTTTGTTCCGCCACTGACCCATGGGTCAGTGGTACCCACATTTTCAAAAAAAGAGCAATTTCTGAAACCTCTGGGCCCCAAGAGGGCGAGTCCCTGTCCCCTTTGCGTTCGAGGGACGGGCATATCAGTACAAGGTCTTACCCTTCGGGCTGGCCCTGTCGCCCCGCGTCTTCACGAAAGTCGCGGAGGCGGCCATTGCTCCCATGTGCGAGCGTGGTGTTCGCATCCTCAACTACCTCGACGACTGGCTTATTCTGGCCCAGTCGAGAGAGCAGTTGTGCGAACACAGTGACATGGTGCTCAGTCACCTCAGCCACCTAGGGCTTCGGGTCAACTGGGAAAAGAGCAAACTCACCCCCAGGCAGAGGATCTCTTTTCTCGGTATGGAGTTGGACTCGATCAACATGACAGCGCGCCTCACCGAGGCCCGTGTCCAGTCAGTGTTGAACTGCGTGAGCACGCTCAGACGCAGAACAGCGGCACCACTGTTTCAGAGGCTCCTGGGGCATATGGCATCTGCAGCCGCGGTTACGCCGCTCGGATTGCTTCATATGAGGCCGCTCCAACACTGGCTCCACGATCGAGTCCCGAGATGGGCGTGGCAGAGCGGCTCGTGCCGGGTCCAAGTGACTCCGCACTGTCGCCAAACTCTCAGCTTGTGGTCGGACCCTTCGTTCCTGCGGGCAGGTGTTCCCCTGGAACAAGTGTCCAGGCACTCTGTGCTCTCCACGGATGCCTCTACCACCGGCTGGGGGGCCACGTACAACGGGCATGCAGCTTCAGGTCTGTGGACGGGGCCTCAACTGCATTGGCACATCAACTGCCTCGAGTTGTTAGCAGTACGTCTTGCTTTGAGCCGTTTCAAAACGCTGCTACTAGGCAAGCACGTACTGGTCCGTACGGACAGCACTGCGACCGTTGCGTACATCAACCGCCAAGGTGGTCTACGCTCCCGCCGCATGTCACAACTCGCCCGCCATCTCCTCCTCTGGAGTCAGAAGCATCTGAGGTCGCTTCGTGCCGTTTACATTCCGGGCCTGCACAACCGTGCAGCCGACGAGCTCTCACGGCAGCAGGTGCTACCGGGAGAATGGCGACTCCATCCCCAGGTGGTCCAGCTGATTTTCAGGCGCTTCGGGACCGCTCAGGTAGATCTGTTTGCCGCCCCGGACACGTCTCATTGCCAGTTGTTCTATTCTCTGACCGAGGGGACCCTCGGCACGGATGCTCTGGCACACAGCTGGTATGCGTTTCCCCCAGTGAGCCTTCTTGCACAGACCTTGTGCAAAGTCAGGGAGGACGAGGAGCAGGTCTTGTTAGTTGCGCCGTATTGGCCCAACCGGACCTGGTTCCCGGAACTAGTGCTCCTCGCGACAGCCCCTCCCTGGCCCATCCCTCTGAGAGAGGACCTGCTCTCTCAGAGATGGGGCACCCTATGGCACCCGCGTCCAGACCTCTGGAAACTCCATGTCTGGTCCCTGGACGGGACGCGGAGGTTCTAAGTGACCTACCCCCTGCGGTAGTTGACACCATCACTTCCGCTAGAGCCCCCTCTACGAGGCGCCTCTATGCATTGAAGTGGAACCTGTTCGTTGACTGGTGCTCCTCTCATGAGGAGAACCCCCGATCTTGCTCGATCAGAGCCGTGCTTTCCTTCCTGCAAGAAGTGCTGGAGCGAAGGCTGTCTCCCTCCACCCTTAAAGTGTATGTTGCCGCTATTGCCGCACATCACGATGCTGTTGATGGTAAGTTTTTGGGAAAGCATGACCTGATCGTCAGGTTCCTGAGGGGAGCGAGGAGACTGAATCCTCCTCGCCCACTCTCTATACCCTCTTGGGACTTGTCTCTGGTCCTTTCGGCACTTCAGAGACCACCCTTTGAGCCTCTGCAATCAGCTGAGTTAAAAATTCTGTCCTGTAAGACAGTACTCCTGGTTGCATTGGCCTCTATCAAGAGGGTAGGGGACCTGCATGCATTTTCGGTCGACGAATCGTGCCTAGAATTCGGCCCGGATAACTCTCACGTCATCCTGAGACCCCGGCCCGGATACGTGCCCAAGGTTCCTACCACTCCCTTCCGGGACCAGGTAGTGAACCTGCAAGCGCTGCCTTCGGAGGAGGCAGACCCAGCCCTGGCTTTCTCTGTCCCGTTCGCGCTCTGCGTCTGTACGTGGACAGAACGCAAAGCCTCAGGACCTCAGATCAGCTCTTCGTCTGTTACGGAGGCCAGCAGAAAGGGAAGGCTGTCTCCAAGCAGAGGATGGCCCACTGGATAGTGGATGCCATCGCCTTGGCTTACGAAGCCCAAGGCGTGCCCTGCCCGCCTGGGTTGAAAGCCCACTCCACTAGGAGTGTCGCTTCTTCCTGGGCGCTGGCTCACGGCGCCTCGCTGACAGACATCTGTAGAGCTGCGGGCTGGGCGACACCTAACACGTTCGCTAGGTTTTATAGCTTACGTGTTGAGCCGGTTTCTTCCTGTGTGCTCGCTTCTACTAGCCGGTAACACCGAAGTTCCCGCTCTAGTGTCGGCTTGCTGCGCCACTCCCTTCCTAGGAACGGATACGTGCACTTTTTACTCCAGTCGAGTTCCCCATTGGCGAACCCTGTGAGTTCCTCCGCACCCCTTCGGCAGTCGGACGTTGCGGAGCGTCCGACGCCAGGCCTAGTGCTCGTATGCTTGTGTAACTTGTGCTAGGCTGGGTTCCATATGTGGTGATCCCTGCGGCGATCCCATATGTGTATTCTTCCACGACCAGCTCCCTGCGGTGAGCCCGTGTCTTCCCTTGGCAGAGTCTGCTCTGCCGTCACTGTCCGGTGTGTCTCCCCCTTCGGGTGGAGCCACCCCAGTGACATTCCATATGTCGCACTGCCCCCTCGGCCAGTCCATATGTGTATTCTCCACATGTTACCTCCCTTCGGGCAGGATGTGGCTCCGCAGCGTTCTTTCCCCTGGAGAGGTACGCTTTCCCAGTGTTATCCAAGAGTTCCACTGTGTGGGGTATAATGGAACAGCAGTTGAACTCCCTCTACGCAGGTCTTCCGCCCCAGCAGTTGGGGGTCTGAGAGTCTTGCGTAGGGCGCTGGATGTGGCAGCAACCGTGGCGTTTTCCATGGGATCCCAATTACGTCGTCACGTCGACGTTACGTCGAACGTGAGCGACTGAAAGGGAACGTCTCGGTTACTGATGTAACCCTCGTTCCCTGAAGGAGGGAACGGGAGACGTAACGTCCCGTCGCCACCGTTGCTGACCATCGCTGCATGGCCGTCACAAATCTCGGCTCCTCAGCGAAAAACAATGTGTGCGTGCGCCCGCTTCCTGTTTATACCCGTGCTGCGGGGCGGGGGCGCGTGACGCGATTCACGCACGCCAACGTTCATTGGCTCGTTCTGTAGACACTCGAAGTTGATAGGGCTCCCTGAAGTGATCCCAATTACGTCGTCACGTCGACGTTACGTCTCCCGTTCCCTCCTTCAGGGAACGAGGGTTACATCAGTAACCGAGACGTTTTTGTGTGTGTCCCTTTAAATGCAAATGAGCTGGTGCTCCCTGCCCCCATTCAGAATACGGTCCTTTACATGAGCTTGGGATACTCAGTCAATAACAAAACACACAAATCTCACTCTCAAATCCAAAATCTCAGAAATAACAGTAGCGGAGTGCAGCCTTACGGAGAGACTCAGGAAGAGGTTGCAACATTTAGACGCACTGGACGTTTCTGAATGGTTAGTGGATACATTTATGTAGTTGTTGTGGATTTACATTGATTCATCTCATCAACTTGCATTTACTGTCATGTTTAACTTTTACACAAGTTGACACAGTTCCCTTAGGTCTCTATAAGACAGCTGTGAATTTTTTTGGTCAAATAGTGTTCTGTGCTAGTCTGTGCAGCAAAGCAGAACTGTTTGCATGCTTTGCTCGAACTTTTGGCATTGCGTTAGAACTGGTTAAACTGCTGTCGTGGGTGTTCAGCGGCGCCGTGGGTGGAAACGTGCAGATTAAGGGGCGGTAATATTATAATACAATTCCCTTCTTATGTCAGAAGGGGAGTGAAATCTGATCTGCTTATTTTTTTAAATGCTTGCAGAGAAATGCTTACCAAAACAAAGTTACTGGGTCATTACTTTTCACATTTTCTGGGTTGGTGGATGCACCGGGGACCCGATTATAGCACTTAAACACGGAAAAAGACAGATTTTCATGATATGTCCCCTTTAAACTAATCCCGTCCAAATAGGGCTCAAGACTGGTTGCCCACTGAAGCTAATCAGGGTTGAGCCTGGTCAGTACCTGGATGAGAGACCTCCTGGGAAAACTAGGTTGCGACTGGAGGAGATGTTAGTGAGGCCAGCAGGGGGCGCTCACCCTGTGGTCTGTGTGGGTCTGATGGGGACACTATACTGTCTCAGAGCACCGTCCTTCAGATGAGACGTTAAACCGAGGTCCTGACTCTCTGTGGTCATTAAAAATCCCAGGATGTCTTTCAAAAGAGTAGGGGTGTAACCCCGGTCTTGGTCAAATTTGCCCAGTGCCCTCTGTCAATCATGGCCTCCTAATCATCCCCATACATATACTGTGCAAAAGTCTTAGACGTTAAGATGTTCTAGTTTATTCTTTGGCGAATTCTGTGGAAAGCTGCAAACTTCTTTCCACAGAAATGTAGGAATAAATTGTGCGAAATGCGAAATAAAGGAAACCCATAGTGCATTTTGCGTTCCCTAAATGCTTGTTAAACTCACTGCATGCAGAGATGGAGTTGATGAGAAGCAGAGTTTTCTGTGAACCGAGACGCTGAAAACACCTGAACGCGTGTAACTCAGTGTTGCTCTTCACTCTGAAACATGCAGCGCAACAAACTTTTAAATCACAGATAGCCTGTCAGAATTTTAATTTTATTATGATTAATTCTGCATTTATTTTCATTTTACATTCCGCATAGGTTTAGTTACCTATGATCACGCGCGTGAACTCGGCAATCGACTACTTTGGACTTCAACCGAAAAACAGGATGTAAACAGGTATTTGCGCTGGCTTAAATAACATCATTTTTATACATATCTTTTACATCTACTGCAGTCAGATCCACTCGTGTTCACTCAGAAGGAATCACTCACATTTTCTGTGCACTTGTAATGACACATCAAGGATGTTAAGAGGCTAAAAGCAGGTTTAGTACATGCCCTATTGAAGTCAACAGGGTGCAAATTTTAAAAATAGAATAACTTGGTGTAGGCAACACCGATTTTTGTAGTTCTCTGTATTGACAGCACTCCAAATGTACAATAAAATGAGCTCAATGTTAAAATTGACCGGAGTTCTCCTTTAAACACTTTGCAGTTTGAACGATGTCCTGTATTATAAACAAAATGACGGAATATGTTTTTATGTTTCCACTGTTTGCCCGCGCCTCTCTCTCACACACACACACACACAAATATAAGTAAACACTTTGCGACTTTTCGATCGCGGCCGCGTACCCCCCCCCCCCCCCCCCTCTCTCTCTCTCTCTCTCTCTCTCTCTCTCTCTCTCTCTCTCTCTCTAAAGCAAAAACGTCTCTTCAGGTACCGGGAGGAGTGGCAGTCTTTTGTGGCAGACTAAAGACTAATGACAGACTGTTGAACTTTGAATAAAAATATGTTTGGTTCAGGTTTGAAATTTATTATCTTTTATTATAGGCTATGTAGTCTAATATCAGTAGGCCTAAACAGGCCAATAATAGCCTACATTATACCATTATTAATTTTATTTACACTAATGTCTAATTAAAATGTCTACAAATGTATCACATTTTAATTATACGCAAGAAAGTAGAAAAAACTGTAACGAAAGTATTTGTAATTAGTTACTTTCCACCTCTGAAACCTGGCCTGAGTCTTCTGTTAGTTAGCGAATCATTGAAGAACTATCTCAACAGTTAAATAACAGATTTAAGATTAAAATAATATCAGATTTGTCTTATTTTAAAAAAAAAAAAAAAAAAAAAAAACTGAAATTAAAAATTAACTTAAGAAATTAACTTTTAATTAACGTTTCATGGGTCATCACAAAGAAGATTCTTACATTATTTATCAGTGAGTTCAAGTCCTCTATTAAATCATTGTGGAAATCAGATGACAGCTGTGATTCAAAAGATCAGACCCACAAAAAGATCCAAACAAGAAACCGCTGTGAAGTCACACACATGACAGTGTGATGGCTGTGGCATCTCTGTGTCTTCAGTCTCTGAAGTGGCTCCTTATTCACCATCCGCTGATCCTGAGGAATCTGGACTGACATCTAAATATCGAGAGTCCTACAATAAAACATATGGGCAGTCACACATGGAGTATGAGACTGTCACATCACAGTAGATCCATTTCAGAGAAAAAACAGGCAAAGATAGTAGTACATTAATATACTGCCAGAGATATAAAGGTGACGAGAACATCGGAGTTGTTGTGCTGCACACGGCGGTAAATGAAATCAGGCTGTGGCAGTCAACCTGATCAAGACCATTGTGAAAAAATCATCATTTCAGAACCACTTACCATTGAGGAAACAAAAGGTTTAGTAGATTATTCACATTAAATGAATGGTGTGATCAGTTGAACTGAATGAACTATTTCTCAATTATTTAAAAATCTTTTCTAGGAGCGATCTAGATCAGGGGTTTTCAAACTTTTTGTGTGTGTGGACCACTATTTGTAATCAAGAATTTTCGCGGACCACCTCATAATACACATAATAAAATATGTCTACACAGAGTCCTACCTGAATTAATCTGCACCTCTAAATAGGCTTACTAGCTCTAAAACTATCATCGGTCATCACATCAGTACAACAGGCTTGTTAAAAGAAAGTTTACTGCACACAACGGCTGCCACATATTTAAAGGGGTGGTTTACTGCCTTTTTTCTTAGCTTGATTATGTTTATGGGCTGCAATATAACATGTCTTCGTGTTTCGTTTGTTAAAAAACGCCTTATTTTTCATAAATTTCACCTTTATTGTAAGCCGCTTCCTCCTCTGTCATTCGAACGACCGGTTGACTTCCTGATTCTATGAAACCACTCCCTCAGAAAGAGGCAATGAGCTCAGATTGGTTAGTTCGGCCGGTGTGTTGTAATTGGCTAAACTGCGTCCGGAATCTTCACGCCCATTACCTTTACGGGCGACAGTTGCATGTGCTCCGGACCCGGTCAAATGTAATGGTGTCAATATTGCCTCATCAGTTTGAGCCAGAATCAGACCCAGAGAGCGGTGATGAAGAGAGTCAAGCAGAACCTCCGCAAACACGGCTCTTACTAAACGTTTCTGAATGGTAATTTTTTTTAATTATTATTATTTTCTCAAAGAATTCCCATACGCTGTTACTTGAAAATGCTACTGCTGTTTGTTAGCTTTTGAGATACGCTTTCCCCCTGATTAAACATTTAATATAACTGAATACATGACTGAGTAATACCGTTTTTTAAAGATATTGTTTTATTGATAGAATGAACAACCGTTTAACTATTCACAAAACTTACCGGTAGTTTACTCAGTTTGTCGTTTTCTTTAGGTGTAGCAGCTACATGTGATAACAGCAGCTGAAGTTCGCTGTTGCGATAATTTTTTGAAGTTTGTACACGTTTCTTATACACACAAAATAACATCGAACTAACTAGCTACTATAACCAAACAGCTTTGGCATTGGTTTGCGTTCTTGATCAAATCAAAAAATTACGTCATAAAGTATACATGGAAAATACGTTTACAAAATTTGTACATATACAAATTCGGGTCCAAAATGTTTATACGCATCTGTCATATACTAAAGCCAGCGCTGGCATTTTTTTACTGTTATGATGATGAGGAAGGAGAAACCAGGCGCAGACAAAGTACACTAAACACGATTTATTATAGGCAAAAAAGGGGAAAACAAAACCCACGAGGGGGTGAAACAAGGCAGGATGAACTACAAAGACAGAAAACACTAGACTAACACTCAGACGATAAACTTAGACAATAAAGACAGGATCAAAAACTTCTAACTAGACAAGACTTTCTTCAGGTAACTCACGGGGGTATCAGACAAGGATAGACAATGTACCGACACAGGACAGCAAACACAAGGGGATTAAATAGGGATCAAACTAATCAGGAACACAGGTGAAAGCAACAATCTAATAATTACAAGATGAGATAACAAGGGGGCGGGGCAAGAGAACGAGACAACACAAGCACATGGCACAAACAAAAGGCCATGTGCTTGCACACAAAACACGGGTCTGTCATGATTCTGCCTCAAGACTAAAGAAAATCACGGACACGAGTGCAGAATCATGACAGAACCCCTCCCTCAAGGAGCGGCTTCCAGACGCTCCTCAAGGGAACATCAAACGCGGGACAAGACAGACTGAGACATAGACACGAACCAACAAAACATGACAAATACTAACAACGGCAAACATGAATAAACAATTGCAGGGTTGGGGTGAAAAATCAAAAACAACAGACAAGGCAGAGGAGGTGGAGACAACACAGAGTTCATGGGGGAATGTCCAGGGTGGATGGGAGGACTGGGGGGAAACACAAAGTCCTTGGGGGGCAGTCCAGGGTGAACAGGCGGGTCAGGGGTCTTGGGTCTTCGGGATGAGGGTGTGGGCTGCGGGCAACGGGTCCGGGCAGGTTTGGGTGGGGACACACGAGGAGCAGTCTTAGGAGAAACAGACCGGGGTGAAGTGGTGACAGGGGTGTCCGGGGAAACAAACAGAGGTCGGGTGACAGTTGGGACAGGGCTGGACACAGACATCCTCCAGTCAGTTGGGACAGGACTGGACACATCTGCTGGGACAGGACTGGACACATCTGCTGGGACAGGACTGGACACATCTGCTGGGACAGGACTGGACACATCTGCTGGGACAGGACTGGACACATCTGCTGGGACAGGACTGGACACATCTGCTGGGACAGGACTGGACACATCTGCTGGGACAGGACTGGACACATCTGCTGGGACAGGACTGGACACATCTGCTGGGACAGGACTGGACACATCTGCTGGGACAGGACTGGACACATCTGCTGGGACAGGACTGGACACATTAGCAGGAACAGTGCAAGCGGTGGCTGACTTAGGAACAGCGCTCTGAGTGGCTGGCCTCAGATCAACACTGGCTGCAGCAGACTGGGGTACGGCGCTCACAGACTCAGGACAAGACATGGCGGGGACTTCAAGGATTTGGACAAGACGTTTTAAGTATTGAGACAATGCATCGGCAACAACGAGGACAGGCATCTTCTGAGAAGCAGAAACCGACCGCAAGACAGCTTCAGCAGCTGAATCGGCCGCTGCTCTCTCTACAGCACACACGACTGCGGGCTCGGGAACAGCGTTTGCAGTGGCGGGCTCTGGAACAGCGCTTGCAGTGGCGGGCTCTGGAACAGCGCTTGCAGTGGCGGGCTCTGGAACAGCGCTTGCAGTGGCGGGCTCTGGAACAGCGCTTGCAGTGGCGGGCTCTGGAACA
The DNA here is from genome assembly GCF_949319135.1 of Squalius cephalus. Lineage (NCBI taxonomy): Eukaryota > Metazoa > Chordata > Actinopteri > Cypriniformes > Leuciscidae > Squalius > Squalius cephalus. The sequence continues at coordinate 23,832,025 of NC_137146.1, read as the reverse complement.
GCGCTTGCAGTGGCGGGCTCTGGAACAGCGCTTGCAGTGGCGGGCTCTGGAACAGCGCTTGCAGTGGCGGGCTCTGGAACAGCGCTTGCAGTGGCGGGCTCTGGAACAGCGCTTGCAGTGGCGGGCTCTGGAACAGCGCTTGCAGGGGCGGGCTCTGGAACAGCGCTTGCAGGAGCGGGCTCTGGAACAGCGCTTGCAGGAGCGGGCTCTGGAACAGCGCTTGCAGGAGCGGGCTCTGGAACAGCTAGAGATGAAGAGCGAGAGGCTCCCTTTCTCCTCTTCTTTCTCCTTGAACGCGAAGCCGAATCTGTAGCTGGGCTAGCGACCAGTTGGAGATGTTCAGCTGGAACCGTAACAGGAGCAGGGATGGCGATCTCGGGCAGCGCTGACTCGGTCGAGGAAGACTCAGACGGGGAATCCCAGGAAACTCGTCTCCCTCGTTTACCATGGAGAACAATGGGAACAGAAGAGGCCTCAGGAGAAGAAGTGGAACCAGCCTTATCACCAAGGGCAACAACGGCCAGGACGCGACCCTCTGGGATCACAGGAAGCTTGGCAGAAGGTGGAGAGGACAACCACCATTGTTCCCGGAGCTCCGACTGCCACTTGAGAAGAGACACACTGTCTGCTGGGTTCAATGTTGGTCGGTACATTCTGTTATGGGATGTGTGGAGATGAACCCAATTGCAGACAGTGGTCACAGCAACACAGTTTATTGTACAAATAACAGGGAAAACAAAGCCCACGAGGGGGCAAAACAGGACAAGACAGGACTATGAATACTAACTAGACTATGACATAGACTTGACGTAACTAGACTACAAATTAACAGCAAATACAGGATCAGAACTTCACTGGACAGGAATACTCACAACGTGATCACACTAAGTATGAAATTGATCGACAATGAACCGACACAAGACAGCAGACATGAGGGGATTAAATAGGGAACAAATAATCAGGAACACAGGTGAAAGCAACAATCTAATAATTACAAGATGAGATAACAAGGGGGCGGGGCAAGAGAACGAGACAACACAAGCACATGGCACAAACAAAAGGCCATGTGCTTGCACACAAAACACGGGTCTGTCATGATTCTGCCTCAAGACTAAAGAAAATCACGGACACGAGTGCAGAATCATGACATTTACATCCTTGATAAAACTAAAACGTACGTCTTAAATTATACAGGAAAATTTTTTTAAAATGATTAAATCTTACTTGCAGGTTGTGGCCTCTGGTTTTAAAGCTGTAACTGCTTCATGTTGGAGTAATAGTTTCTTGTTGAATCCGACATTGAACTCGTGTAGATTCTGGAAGCTGTCTTCCGTAAAATGCGCAGCACAGAGAGCTAAACTACGATTGTAATTGTCAGGAACATAATCAAACTTAAATTTTAACCATTGTTGACGAACTACAGCGTCTGTAGGAAGCCTGAACACAGAAGACCTGACAGCTACAGCTCTCCACTATAACTCCTCCTCTTCGACAGCAGAACATGTTCCGGAGGGAGGGTTGATGTAAATGTATGGGTTAGTTACGTATAAAACCCGGGAAGTATCTCGTTGTAGTCCCATTCGAGTCGTTTTTGTAGGCATTAAACTTCCTGATTTTTAAAAGACAATATCTCTGCTTACGTTGAACTTTCAGCGCAGCAACTTTGCAGATACTGTTCATGCACCAACAGCAACATTACACAGTATTTAAAATTAAAAAAGTGAAATAGCAATCAACCACCCCTTTAATTTATTAAGTTACTCAAGCGCCCGAGGGCATAATCAGGTTAATTTGAACAACAGGCTTATTTTCATAGCAATGGAGTATGAAATCTATACAGTAATAAGAACACTGGAATATAGTCAACATTTCAAAACCTTTGGCGATTTTAGGGCATTATTAATCTTCAGAGTTTTACAAGTCCTCAAAAAGTACCTAGGCTTGAGCTTGTCCACTTAACAGCACATCCGCAAAACATTTCAGAAACGCGAGATCAAGAAACTAACTGGAAATTAAAATAATAACAGGCCTTATTCATTCCATTTATAAACATTTCGTTTCATATAAACTGATGCCTAACTGTGCGTTCACACCGGACGCGAATAGCGCGTCAAATTCAAAAAGGGATCATATGTCAAATTCACGCCTGCCGCGTCTAGTGATACGCTTGACCACTTTGTATCAATTCGCGCGTCAATGCGTAAAAACAAAAGTTTGAAGCGCAATTTCGTCCAGTGTGAACACACCATTAAATGCTATGCGTGTGATGTGATAATGAGAACATATTTGCCTCTGCCCTTTTCTCCTCAGAGAAACCTGTAGGCCTATCCACCGAACCAATGTTGTGGTTACGGCACTGAACTTGAATGTCACGGCCGAACACCACTAGGCTATTTTAGTAATCACATAATAACTTGACAATTTAATTAAAATGTTATATCAATATAGGCCTACATATTCTTTTTACTTTTTTTTTTTTTATGGGAATTTCCTGGTAAAATGAAGGTAAAAAAAAATATTATTTTATATTTTATTTTGCCTTTCCACGGACCACCTGCAGTACCCTCACGGACCACAGTTTGGGAATGGCTGATCTAGATTATTTCATGACAATGGCCTGCACTCCAGCAGAGTCAGAGCAGACCTCCTGTTTGACAACAACTCATATGTTCTAACCAATTAAATTATACTATGGCATGTGTAGTCCATTCCATAGAGACTGTGTTCCACAAATAATGAGAACAAATAATGTTTATTACAGGATCTAAACAAAACCTGATGGTGATTAAACAAGACAAAAGCAACATAAGCAAGGGAAATTTTAAAGGGGTCATGATGCGATTTCATGTTTTACTTTTTCTTTAGTGTGCTATGTAGCTGTTTGTGCATATGCAAGATCTGCAGAGTTATAAAAAGCTCAAAGTCTCAAACCCAAAGAGATGTTCTTTGAAAAAGTTAAGGCTCAGCCATGCCTTCTAAAACGCTTAGTTCAAACGTGCCCCCACAAATCTATGTCTGTATGTGGGGGCATAGTTTCATAACACCACCCAAATGTATATGCAAAGAAAGAAGACGTAACTTCATTCTCGTTGTATTAATGTTGACGCCGGCGCCGCCATGTCGTGGAGACACTGTGATGTTCCAAATATGGTAAGGGACGTGACACTTCCGTCACACACGCGTTTAGACCAGCGTTTCCGAACCTGGGGTGCCTTCTGGCGAGAGAAGGGGTGTCGTGTAAAAACTCCATCAAACATTTAAAAATTGCTTATATGTGTAAAAAAATGTTTTACCATCAATCTCGGATCGTCGGAAGTCTCTAATAACAACAAATAATGCGCACAAATTTATAATAAAAATGCAAATCATAAGTTTTCGGCTTTAAATTGCGCTTGCGCGTGATTTTATTCCCGTACCTCATTCCTAGTGCGTCCACATAAAGCTGCCTATTTTTCATTGTTGAGCTTACGGTCAATACACACGAAAACATTGTCACAACGTCCGTCTTGCCGCGTGTTCACAACACATAGGTTATGTCCGTGCTGCTGTCAACGGTAACGCGTGCGATTAATGTTTTTCAGTTTAACGCGTTAAAAATAGTTAACGCAATTAAAGCAGCATCCGTTTTTTTCTGTCATCCTTTGGCTAGCGTTACATTATATAATCACGTTCTTCTTCATGCAAATGCTTTTAAAACATGCAAGCGAGAAAATACAAAAGAGAATGCGCTGTCTGTGATGCTGACACACACGGTGCACAGAACGATGCGTGCCAGAATCGACTTCTCTTTCGCGCTTTCGCTTTGAGTATCCTCATGAGAGCAGTCTTAAATTAGTTAAATAAAGTCTTAAATGAACGTTAAGAGTTGTGAGAAAATGGGACGCGTGTGGGATCCAATCCACATGTGCAACAGTGACATCAGAATCAAATAACACTTCCTTCATAAAAAGATGCCATTAAACAATTATTTGAAATATACTGTCTATATGTTGTTTCTACATTAATTTGGAGATTAACTGTGAAATTATTACATAAAATATATTAAAAACAAGCTATCTTGTGCAATTATAACAAAATTATCCCAATATAAAAACACAAATACACTGAGTGAGCAAACATTTAGGTGAGATTTGCAATGGTAATTGAGCAATGTTTATATATAAATAAAAGCCTTAATTAAATATGTCATCATGTAAAGTGATCTCTTCAGAAGAAATTAATGATTTCCTAGACTTTAAATGGATGGACAAAAAAATGTGATAATATAAAAAAAATACAGTAGTAGGCCTATACGGCAGTTCTTCCCTGTGGTATTGAAAATTGATACATTTCAAGGTATCAAAGTAGTATCGTGACAACACTAGTGTAGGGTGCCACACATTTTTTAAAATTTTCAAAGGGTGCCTTGACTGAAAAAAGGTTGGGAAACACTGTGCTAGACGCAATGGGGAAAATTTTTATAACATAACGCAGTGCTACTGCACAGCCATAACAGTGCAGAGACTACTCGCACACTATTAGCTGGTCCAAGGGAACTGCACAAACCTATGGCGGAGCGGCGTAACTGCAAAGAAGTCTAAAGAATGCAGCGACTCCAGAGCAGGACTGGACGCCGAACTTATCCGCGTCCTGTCAAAAGCTGTCAAGGACCTCGGTCTCGACTGGGCTCCTTCCAAGGAGCCAACGTGCAGCCGCCTGGATGAATGGTTCCTGCCTGGGCGCCAACAGGCCCCTCGCCAGTGATCCACACCGTTCTTCCCAGAGGTTCATGAAGAACTGAAGTCATGGCGCGCCCCCTACTCGGCCTGCCTGCACGTCTCCACTTCCGCCACGCTTTTGAATATCGACGGTGCTAAGGGGAAAGGGTTACGAGAAGCTACCAGTGCCTGCAGCCACTCAGCCCCATCCAGCGCCTGAGCAGCGGAGCAGATGTTGTGGTTGCAAGTAGTGGGCCCATTCACGCCCCCTTGCAATCGACCGCTGTTATAGCGAACAAAATAAAAAACAAAAATACTCGGCAAAAGAGCACTTTTCCTCTTCCACACCACACGGGTATCGGTTCCCTGCTCAAATGCAGAGCGCCATCAGCCGAAATGATCCAACCCATAGCCAGCCAGGGCGAGGCATGGGAAGCCATCCCTGGTGTGTCACAATGGGTTCTGAACATAACAGAACAAGGTTACTCACTCCAATTCACTTGCAATTCACCCCGCTGTGCGGGCATAATCGACACTCCGGAGAAGAGCAAATTGACTCACGTCAAAGGAGCGGTGGAGACAGTGGCTCCGCCCCACAGCGTTCCCTTTTTCGTTCCCAAAAAGGATGGCGGCCTCAGGCCCATCCTAGATCTCAGGCATCTGAACAGGGCCCTTATAAAATGGCCATTCAAGATGCTACTGTAACTCTGAAACAAATCCTCATGCTAGTACGCCCGGGGGATTGGTTTTTCTCAGTGGATCTGAAAGATGTTTACTTTCATATCCAAATAGCACCCCGTCACAGACTGTTTTTGAGATTCGCGTTCGAAGGGGTGGCCTACCAGTATACATTCCTACCATTTGGACTGTCCCTGGCCCCACGCACTTATATGAAGTGCATGGATGCAGCACTTTCCCCCCTGAGACAGAAGGGAATGTGCATCCTGAACTACCTCGACGACTGGCTCATTCTGGCCCAGTCGGAGGCGGAGCTAAATTAGCAGCCATTTAGAATGCCTGGGACTCAGAATCAACATAGCCAAGAGCTCTCTGTTCCCCAGTCAGAGGATCTCCATCCTAGGTGCAGTTATAGACTCAGCCCAAATGAGGGTGTGGCTGTCACATGAGCACGTTCAGACTATTCAGCGACTCGCAACCTTGTTCAGAGTGGGGACCAAATGTACCCTCAGAACCTTTCAGAGGATGCTAGGACTCATGGCCTCTGCATCGGCAGTACTTCCGCTGGGTCTGCTTCAAATGCAACCCCTGCAGTACTGGCTGAAACCCCAGGTCTCTCCCCATGCATGACGCTCAGGTCATCTTCATGTCAAGGTGGACCACAGCTGCATCAGAGCCCTGGCCCCTTGGAAAAACGCCAGCCTTTATGAGTCAGGGGTAAGCTTGGGGACGGTTTCAAGGAGGATGGTATTCACCACGGACGCCTCCAACAAAGGTTGGGGTGCTCTGTGCATGGGCAAACCGGCCTCCGGCTCTTGGACAAGCACGGAGAGATGGCTGCATATCAACTGCCTAGAAATGCTGATGGTTTTGCTGGCCCTCCAAACCTTCCTACCACACCTGATAGGTCATCATGTCTCGGGTCTGATAGGACAACATGACAGTGGTGTCCTATATAAACCGCCAGGGCGGGCTCAAGTCGAGACCAAACTGGCCAGAAGTCTACTCTTATGGGCATGTGGCAACCTGCGCTCGCTGAGAGCGATGCACGTGCCAGGCACACTGAACCAGGGAGCAGACATGCTGTCCCGGGGCAATGTGTCCCCACGGGAATGGACCCTCCATCCCCAGATGGTTCAAATGATCTAGAATGTTTTTGGGAGGGCAGAGGTCGACCTCTTTCCCTCTGAAGACAACTCTCACTGCCCAGTATTTTTCTCTTGAAAAGTAGGGACGCCTCTCGAGAGCGACGAATGGGCCAGCCGCACCCTTTATGCTTTTCCCCCAGTTACGCTCCTCCATCAGGTCATAAAAAGAGTATCAAGGAGGGCAGACACCTAGTCCTACTAGTGGCCCCTCTCTGGTGAACCCAACCTTGGTTCCCCGAGATGATCCAGCTGCTCATAGCATCCCCATGGCCGATACCCCTGAGAAAAGACCTTCTTTCCCAGGCAAACAGGACGATTTGGCACCCCCGTCCCAAACTGTGGGCCCTTCATGTGTAGCCCCTCGATGGGAGCTTACGGATCTCCCAGCAAGAGTCCTAAGCACCATTTGTGAGGCTAGAGCTTCGTCCACGAGACGCCTCTATGCCCTTAAGGACCAGGACCCTGCATTATGTGAAATACCACTGGTACTTTCATTTCTCCAAGAGCTACTGGATGCGGGCCAAACCCAATCCAAGTCTACGTGGCGGCCATCGCAGCTTTCCATGCCCCGATGGCCGGCCAGTCGATAGGAAAAAGCAACATGATTGTTCGCTTCCTAATGCCTGGCTCACACTACAGGAGTTTTAAAATCCTAACCGATTGTAAAATCTGGTTGCAGCACACACTTAAGGACAATCTTTGCAGATTTTCTTCCCTCAAATCTTAAAAATGCTCACACTACAAGATTTGAAAATTGCGGTGCATCACACACTACAAAATGTTATCAAGATTATCGTGCCAGAGGAAGCGCCTCACATGATCTCACGCAGCAGATCTGAAGCGGAAAAGCTTGTAAACACAATATCTGTCCTTCATATCAAGTCATATTTGTGAAAAGGTAGCCGTGACCAAGGAAAGCGAAATCTTTCAAAAATGATCGTTTTAACATTTAAGGATATGTCTAATGAATAGCGTCAGCACTGGTCAATACAATGAATTAATGCCATTGATCATGAAGTGACGCATCAGCTTCAGCATTGCCCATGTGCCGCTTTGCTGCTCAGCTGAGCCTTGTAAAGTGGAGCTCAAAGTTCAAATTAAATATTAAAATATTCAAGGAAGTAACTGTTATGTAACAATGGCCTAACAAGCTCATTGTCAGGCTTTTGTTGTGTTTATTATATTATGTGGATCCGAACCTTATTTTGACATTGTATCTTCATTTTACTCCACTTCGTTTTAACATGCTTTTTAGTTTCGGTTTCATTACTGAACATGTAATCGTCTTCGTGCCTGCTACCACAGCGTAACACTTATTTATTTTGCAATAAATAAATGGAGATAATAACGCATATCGCGCTGTTGAGTCACTCAAAATTACCTCAAGGAAAATTCCTTCACCACGACAGCCCTACTTGGTTCTTATTGGCTATTTTGACAGTACTGACGTAATCACAGTATTGCTCATCCCGATGTAAAATCCTAAATATAAAACATGTTTGATGTGATCGGGGCGAGCCCGATTTGTGTGAGAGCAGATCGGGAAGTGCAAGATTTGTGAGGCGAAAATCGGGAAAAAAACAGCCTAAAACTCCTGTAGTGTGAGCCAGGCATAAGGGGAGCAAGGAAGCTCAACCCGCCACGCCCCCCTACAGTACCCTTTTGGGACCTATCTACGGTCCTCAGAGCCCTCAAAGGGCCTCCTTTCGATCCGTTACAATCGGTCGAATTGAAACCACTCTCGCTTAAGACTGCACTAGTGCTAGATTTAGCATTAGTCAAGCGAGTGGGGGACCTTCAAGCGCTCTCTGTTAGTCTTGAGTTTGGATCAGGTTACTTTAAAGTCGTCCTCAAGCCAAGGCATGGCTATGTGCCCAAAGTGCTTTCAACGTTCAAAGCACAAGTAATTTCACTTTCTGCTCTTCCCACGTCGGAAGACGAGCAACAATTACACCTACTCTGCCCGGTTCGGGCCCTGAGAACATATATAGAGCGCTCCACCCAGTTCAGACAGTCAGAACAGCTCTTCGTAAGCTTCGGTGGCGACACCAAAGGGCTTCCGGTCAAGAAGCAAAGGTTATCCTGTTTGCTGGTGTACACTATCGCTCTAGCCTACGCTTCTATGGGCCTACAGTGCCCCATAGGCGTCAGAGCACATTCCACTAGAGGCATAGCCTCCTCATGGGTGTGGTCCAGTGGAGTATCTATTGGCGATATATATACAGCAGCTGGCTGGTCCTTGCCGTCCACCTTCGCCAGATTTTGTAACTTGGAAGTCCCTGCACTGCAGGCGCACATCCTTTCTGTATAGTTGGAGCCAGCCTCTATGCGAACCCGACCCACCATATTTAAGGGTTCCAACCCTTTGAACCACCTCAAGGCAACACTGCCGCATTAACCCTCTGCCTTGGGACCCTTGATCAAGCGTCCCAGACTTGGGGCATAGAACTTGTCGTTCTGCTTAAACATAGCATGGCGTGATTGGATTGGTTAAATAACATGCTTGTCATATCAGATTTTGTTGCCGCTAGTCTGAGCTATTGCTGTAGGGTGTATGCTTCCCCTACCAAACTACACTAGTTTTAATACTAGTCCTATGGTTATATAACATGCTTGTTGTATCAGATTTTGTTGCCGCTAGTCAGGGCTATTGCTGTAGGGGGTATGCTTCCCCTGCCAAACTACACTAGTTTTAGCAATAGTTCTGTGGTTATACAACATGCTTGTTGTACCAGTTTGTTGCCGCTAATCGGAGCTATTGCTGTAGGGTGTATGCTTCCCCTGCCAAACTACACTAGTTTTAGCAATAGTTCTGCGATTATACAACATGCTTGTTGTATCAGATTTTGCTACCGCCAGGGGTGTAAGCTTCCCCAAATAGATCCCAGACACTGTTAAATTGGCTACAGCAACACGCTTGTTGCTAATGGTCAATCGCATTTAAGCGTAGATTAGTTCTGGCAGGTCACGTTAGTCAAGCTCGCATCAGCTGACTCTCAGCTGATCCACGTCTACCTATAGGAATACAATGCCTAACAGTAGGCGCGTTTTCATTACAGATTTGCACAAAACGATTTTTTTCTAAATGTTGACAAAAAACTATTGCGAAATGACAGCGTTTCCATAAACCGATGTTATACGACTAAAACTTCATTTTTTCCTCTCACGATAAGTCATTTAAAAAATCATGGCAACACACGTTGGTAGGTTTATGTATATCCCAGCCATTATTATTAATCGAAGGAGACGTATGTGTGTTATCCAATCAATGACCCTTATACTTGGAGCGGCACATATGAGGTGTTTCTGGGTGTTTCTCACTCATTTCTGCTTCGAGGTCTTGATTGAGGCATTTCTTTGAGGTTTAGAATCCAGTATTCCTGTAATTCTGCTGTCTTTTATGAATTTAATAAAGAACTCTTTCTCGTATTCTGTGCAAACATAATGCGTCATCCTCGTCAGGTGACTGTAAATGCGCAATAACTGTTTCCATTGCAGTTTTGCAAAATATTTATTTTTCAAATTGCCTGAAAAACCAGAGTCAAATGAGCCCACCCTAATGTTTCTATGACACTTCTATATTTTATGGATTAACTCGAATGTGTAGTTTACGTCAATTTGTTTGAATGAAAATTGGTTTTCTCTTTAACATCCGCCGACGCTCCCCTTTGGGCTCCCGTAGTTCCAAACGGGCACAGCCCACCCCCTGCGTGTTTGCCATAGAGATAAACAAACAACATGGCAAATGAACAAGACCGCGGCAACACAAGCACACCCGCCAAAAACATTTACAAAATTGAATCCGCAGGGCTGCCAACTCTCACAAATTCACAGTGAGACTCACGCAATCATCACTTTTTACACGCGCTCACGCCACACATCCATTTTCTTACGCAGAGAAAAATCGCCAAGCAAAGAGGCCACTGACACTGACAGACAAGACATAGAAGGTTACTATTGATAAGAAACAAATTCTCAGCTCTCAGATTCTGTCAATTTAATTATGAAATTCAAACAATAAAAATAGTTTTGGCGCTTGTAAATGTGACGCGACAGATCTCTGACAGAGTTCCAGCGGCACGTTAACTGATCATCTGTTACTCTTTACTACTAGTTAATAGTAAATAAACACGAATGAAAAATAGGTAATTTGAAAGATACAGTTCAACTTGCCGAAATGTAATAAAATCGATCGATCAGTGTTTTTCAACCGCGGAAAGAGGTCCATAAAACAGCTGGAGAACAATATGTCACGTAAAGTTACATTTACCTCAGGAAAGCCATTTAATGACCATAGCACATTAGTTGGACTTAAAAAAAATATTTTGCTAATTATGATAACTATATTACATATTTATTATATTTTTACCTCATTAAACTATTATAATGTTGTTATTCTAAAAAACTTATTATATTTATCATTATGTTATTTTTAGCCTTTAATAATACCATCTGACAGGGCTCTGTATGTTTATAGCATTTTTTTTTTTTTGAGAAAAATTTACATGTATCTACTGTACCTTATATTTATCCAAAGGAATCGATATTGAATCAAATTAGAATCAAATCACAAGAATTGAATTGAAATTGTGACATTTGTGTCAAGCAATAATAAAAACATTAGTCATTGTACCATGTAAACATTGTGTTGTCACAAAATTTAATTAAATTCTGTTTAGTTCCCAAATGTTTTGACAATCACAATACACTTATTGTGATGTGTGTGTTTTTTTTTTTTTTTTTTTTACGCATCCTCCCAATCCCAATCCACCCATATTATGTTATGTTACGTTATGTTACATTTTCACTGTTTACTAAGGCAGGGCCTGCCATCGTGTCTTTTTGGCTTGTTGTTTCTGATTGCACTTTAACCCCAAGGGGGAAATCAAGATCAAATCCCAGAAGGGAAAATCAAAACAAAATGTTAAAACTTTTGAACAATTTCTTTGTCATCTGCAGATTGCTTTTAAGTAGGGGGGGAAAAATTTGATTTAAATCGTAAATCGGATTTTTTGTGAAAAAATCGGGGAATTGTTTTTTAGGCCATATCGCCCAGCCCTACTTCTATACAAAGATATCCCTTTGACCTCTTTCAGTGGACTAGTGTGCTCTAAATGGTTGCTAGGGTATGGCTTTATAGCTTCATGGTGATCATGAGAGATCATCCCCCTATCTCTATGACACTGTGATCCAGAGTTATGTTCAATACAAAATTCCTATGCAAGTTACCATAGAAGGATTGACACGTAAGCACAATCCCCATTTCATGGGCCATCCCTTCACCATAGTATGTCTATTGTACAGCTCTTGTCCCCCCAGGGGTACAACTTACACCCCATATGTTCTTTCAGAGCCTACCAGCCTCTTTAAAGTGTAAATTGCAGGTTAATTGCAATGTGTTTATTAAACATAAAGATAAGAACCGCCCACCATTGTTTTTTATACCAAAATGCTGAATATAATATGAAAAGTTGGCACTTTTAACAGTGGTTTTAACCGCTCCCGCTCCCTTCCACTACATGGGGCGTGACGTCATAAGAGGAAATCACTAGTAGAGTTACCGGCATAGTCAATAGTTATAGATGCCTTACATAACTACAGAAAAGTTGGTTGTATGTTTTATTTGATAAAAAAATTATGGATAAAATAACTCAACTGTAAACATACTCTTGTGTGCTGACCGTGATCCTGCCTGAAATGAGAATAAGCTATTCGCAAAACAAATGGGTTCAGGCACGTCAGATCAGCCGGTCGCAGGTCGAGCTGTTCCACTAAACTCCAAAACGCGTTCACCTCACGGCAGCACATACTCTCCACTGCTGATTCAATTGGGTGGCATAGCCCACACAAACACAGTGATGGGGACATCGATCTCTCTTTTTCTTTTCTGACAATAAACATCGCTAATTAAATCGTGAGAAATAGCGTGGATTGAGGAAGGGTATTACATGACGTTTGAGGCGTCAATGAGACTAGCGATTGGTGCCTGTGCAGTGTGTGCATCTCTACAGCTCTGATTTGGACTGACACCATGTAAGTAAATAATGTCTTCAGTCGTTGTCCCTCCTTGCTATTCTACATGACGGCAAGATTTTGAAAAGACTGGCTTGTTCCCTTATATTATCCAGGTTAAGTTTGCACCAGGCTAGCCTAGACTAGCTCTAACGTAGCTACTCACCAGGACACCTGACCAACCCTCCACTCATTCTCCTCACACCAAGCATTAATAACTCTTTGAGTGCCATGGGTCCTGGCAATTTCCTCCCCTCTCTCACGCCTGACCGGTTAAAAATTGTAGGGCTGTGGTCCATAAAGAATTTGATAGTTTCCCACATCCTCAGTCGTTCTCCAAATAGCCATAATACAGTGAGAATCTAGCAGAGTATGGGTTGCGAGTTCCTCTTGTGACGTCATCACCAGTTACTGAAAAAACACACTACCTTTGAAGAAACCCCAATAAATGTTATTTTAACGCAATTTAAGACAGAAATAATTAAATATATACATATAGAGCACTTTAATTTACACATTAATTGGCTGTGGTGGTTAACCTGCAACTTACACTTTAAATGTAGTAACCCATATGTTTCTATGAAATCCTCACTCAGACCTATGACTCGCCAAAGTTTATTGCAATGTTAAGTCTATAGGATTTTTTGGCCCAATCTTTCACCCACCCGTTATAGCACACCTCTCCTCAATAATCTGCACGATTTGATGCCTCATGCATGGGTCTATGACAAACAAGACTAATACAGCAAAACAAAATAGCAAAAGTTACATTGTTATGAGTCTAAAATGCGTTATGTGCCTGTTGTTTTACCAATAAAGAGTGGTTGTACCATGTCAATGACCTTTCCATTTGATTTCTGGAGTCAAAATTATTTGAAAAAGTGGATTCATTTGTCTTTGTATGTTGTGTGGTTCAGGAGATACAAGAAGCAGCATTTATAGCCACTAGTGTTGACATCACTTTAAAGGGGTCATATAATGCCATTTTTGTACAAGCTAATATGATTCTTTAGGGTCTAAATTAAAAGTTTGTAATATACTTTAATTAAAAATTCTCATTAGTATTGTAAGAAAACACTAATTTTACCTGGTCAAAAACAGCTCTGTTTTCAGCACGCCGTTTCAGTGCATGTGTCTTTAAATGATAATGAGCTTTGCTCACCCCGCCCCTATGTTCTGTGCGTACACCGTTTTTAACACAATAACCACGTGTTGTTCATTATAAACGTGGGATTATGAATTATATTGAGAACGTCGTACATAGAAAACATGCCGTAATGTACCCTGAGTGTAAACCTTAGACGCATTCATTGTGAAGCCTGCAGCAAGGTTTGCAAATTTTGCAAAGGTTAATATAAATACTAATATAAAGGTTAATAAAACATTACACTCACATCTTTTGGAGGTTCAGCTGGAACACGTTGGTACCGATCCGTTTTTTCTCGTTTCTCAAGCTGTCTGGTGTGAAATGATTCGCGCAAACATGAAAGCACAGACGATCGTGGGGAATCCCCGTGAGGGAATCCCCGTGTCAATCCTTTGGGCATATCGCTTCAAAAACAAAACTTAGCCACTGCATCTTCAACGGCTCGGATTTAGGAACATCCAAATGACTGTTGTGTTCCTTATTACATCTATGAACACCACAATCGCTTAGACGCCATTCTGCTCCAGCATATCAACAATGGCGGACTACTATGACGACAGCTGTCACAGCTCGCTCAAGGCGGGTCTTGTGTTGAAACACGGCTGTCAATCACAATCGCGGGAGGGGCGTTGGATATTATGACGTCACAATATCGAACGGCTTGATTTCAGAGAGGGTCAAACAAATAAGGAGATTAAAACAAAACCACTGGATGGATTTTTATAATTTTATGATGGTTGTGTAAAGGCACTGCCAACAGACATTTCAGTGCAATCAACTTGTAAAAGTGCATGTACCATTATATGACCCCTTTAAGATGGCCACCAAACAAACACCATGGGACATTAGTTGACCTCGGCAACATCAATAATTCTTAACTAGACACCATTAGGGTCCCAAAAAAACAGGTTACAAAAAACTGCCAAACGGGTACTTGGGAACCCATTTCTCCTGCTAGACTAATTTGTTTCCACTGTTATACCAATGATATTCAGCTACATATTTCTTCTAGATTATCCAAGTTAAAGGGGGGGGGGTGAAATGCTATTTCATGCATACTGAGTTTTTTACACTGGTAAAGAGTTGGATTCCCATGCTAAACATGGACAAAGTTTCAAAAACTAAGTTGTACGTTTGAAGGAGTATTTTTGTTCCAAAAATACTCCTTCCGGTTTGTCACAAGTTTCGGAAAGTTTTTTTCGAGTATGGCTCTGTCTTACGTAAGATAGAGCGGAATTTCCTTATATGGGTCCTAAGGGCACTTCTCCGGTAAGATCGCGGGCGCGCGCGCACTCGTAGACTAGAGCAAGAGAGTGAAAGCAGTTCGCCATCAAAGCGCCCTGCCCGGCTTTTGGGAAGTCAATGTCACCAAAGAAGTGTGTTTTTGGTTGCCAGGGCAAGACAACCCTGCACAGATTCCCAAAGAACCCAGCGTTAAGGAACCCGTGGATGGAGTTTGTTTTCCTGAGCATAAACGGAGTTGTGTAAGACTGTTGTTCCCTGCATTTCGACGATGATTGTTTTATAAACAAAGCCCTGATCGACGGATTTGCAGATCGTCTAATGCTTAAGGATCGAGCAGTCACAATGATAAAGGTTCGCGGTCGTGTGTTGGAACGGTGAGTAAAACTGTTGAACAAATGTCTCTGTGTGTTGTTAGCTCGGCGCGTTAGCACAGCTAAGCTTCGCCCACACGGCCCGCCCCCAGCCGCTCGTTTTTTTCCGGAAAGACTCGGTACAGCCTATCTTTCAATTAAAAATATAATAAAACAAAAGACTTTTTGGAGATATGAAGGATGCAATATTACTCTATAGGTACTCAAGATTAACAGGAGATTGAGTGAAAATGAGCATTTCACCCCCCCTTTAAAGCTACATTATGTAATAATTTTGTAATAAAATATCCAAAAATCACTTGCACAGTGTGATATATTTCCTGCAGTTGTGTACTTACAATATCCCAAAAGTTCCCAAAGATTTTTAATTTCAGAGAAATTACAATTTTAAATAATGGCTCGTCCCTGGTCATTGTTGCCTGTCAATGACGTAATATCCGCGTTATCCCTGGTTTCCACTCGAACTGCCATAGTAACCATGGCGACAGACGTGGACAACTGCGTCACGTCTAGCTGCTCACGCTGTTGTAGTTTTGTTCAAACGTTATGGCTCATGGCAAGCAGACTTTGGGACAAAAGGAGAACTAAATGAGGATCAATATCAGTGTGGCGTTTTCGAGATGCCGAGAGCTCCATGTCCGCGACAAACTTCGACTTGACGAGACGCTGCTCTTGCATGTACTTTATTAGACAGGTACGCAAATGTACATAAAACTAATCAATGTTATATAGCTCAACATGATGAAATGTTAGAATATGATCTGTATTTTATTCTAAAGTTGATCTAGCTTACTGCTAGTCTCATATAGCCAACAAGCTAACACATAGGATAACATTATAACTTTCAACACACTCAAATGCAGTTTAGTGTGATAGTGTAGATCAAGTGAAACAGCGCTGCATTACCTCACAAGTTTCATTTGTCTAATAAACTGACCTGTGTGAGTAGTAATACAGCACTTGCAGTGCTAGTTCGGTAGAATGAAATGTCCTTATTTCTTTATATCCGTGGGACTCGTGTGTGGCGCTGATATCTGTCTCTCATTAGCAATCACGCCCTGCTTCATACCACAGTCATGTTAAAAACATCAATGTATTCACTCATTCATAAACATATTAGACCAATTGGCATGATGACAAGTTCCATAATTCCGCTTCATCAACCTACGCCTTTGTTAGCAACCCCTAGCAGTGAAAAAAGTACATATTGTAGCTTTAATTCCAAGTGTATTCAAAACATCAAAGACTGGATGACAAGTCATTTTCTTCTATTTAAGTTTGATAAAACAGATATATTATTAATTGAACCAAAAACTTATAAGCTCTCAAAATATAATTTGCATGTAGACAAGTACTTTACCCCATTCTCAGTTAAAGATCTGGGTGTAATATTAGACGGCAACTTGCCAAAAATTATATTTTGCATGTTACCAAAACAGCCTTCTTCCACCTAATAAACATTGCCAAGTTACAAAACATTTTACCTGTTTCTGATGCAGAAAAGTTGTTTTATGCATTCATGACCTCTAAAATTAGATTAGTTTAATGTACTACTGTATTTTCAGTAAATAAGCTACAGTTGAAATGCAGCAGCTAGAGTTCTTGCCAGGTCAAGAAAATGTGATCATATTATCCCACCTGTCTACCTGTTTAGTTTCGTAACGATTATAAAATATTGTTACTTAGACCCTAGACGAACTTTTAACTAACAATGTATGACTTGTACTACCTTAGAGCTGTATATTTTTACTATATGGACATTACTTTTCGCCAGAGGATGGACTCCCCCTGATGAGAGCTGTACAAGTAAACGTGAATTGAATAAGAATGAAAAACTCAAACATGGTCTCCATTGCTGATAGATTAATAATAGTAAATATTAAACGACTCTCTCTTTGTAACACAGAGACACTGTAAGAGATGGAAATATTTATATTCATAGTTACGCCACATCAAATTATTAAAATTATATTGTTAATCTTCAATTACACACATAAGAGGCCTGCTACACAATTTAAAAACACCAGGCCAACGTGTATTTATTTACATTTATTTTATTTATCTATTTTATAAAATAAAACAAAACATATAAATATATATATATTTATATACTTACAAAAGCAATATAATGTTTCCAGTTTATAATGTGGATCATTCTTTAGATCAGAGAGAAGCTCTGTGTCTGAATCTCTTAGTTTGTTCCTAGACAGATCCAATTCTCTCAGGTGTGAGGGGTTTGATCTCAGAGCTGAAGCCAGAGCAGAACAACCTTCATCTGTGACTCCACAATCACTCAACCTGTAGAGAACAATGAATCTGTGTAAACAGTGTAAAATGACCAGTTTATTAAAGATTGTAATTATGTGTGATGTGATTTAAATGTAGTGACAAGCACTGCAACATACTTTCGCACTAGACTGTTTTATAAAGAACTGTTTATGCCTGTTTTACATGAACTTGAGGTGAAAGTTCAAAGACAATGGTGTTTTTGTTAAAATGTATAATTTGTGAATTTGTGTAATGTTTTTGTCTTGTTTGTGATGTGCGGTATGTATATATGCTGGAGGAAACCTATATGTTTTAGGATTAGCATGTTTCATCAAGCAGTTGGCTCAGCTGTTACAAATATGTACTAATTCCTTGTTACAAATATGGTAGAACTACAATTATGTTCCTGACTCGTCTCAACTCCCAAGCATATCTGATAGCTCAGAAAATCTTGATGTTGCAACAGAAACTATGGACTCTCTTTTTCTAGCACTTTAGACATATATTTCCGTTTAAAGAAGATTAAAGTGAAAGTGACGTGTAGCAAAGCATGGTGTCCCATACTTGGAATTTGTGCTCTGCATTTCACCCATCCAAGTGCACACACACAGCAGTGAGTATTGTTTAAACACATACACCGTGAAAACACACACAGAGCAGTAAACAGCCTTTTTATTTTTATTTTTTCACTGCATATTGCCAATTGGAGTGCAATTGAGGGTGAGCTAAATTATTATTTTTATTATTATTTTTCATGGTTCTATTTTCTCTCATTTGTGTTGTGTGGATATAGTGTGATGGTTTGATTTGACTCCTACAGACCTAAAAAAAACAGTTTAACTAGCACAGTTGGCGTATACAACCTGCTTCCCTGAGAAGGGGTACGAGATGCTGCATCATGGAATTAACGCTATGGAAAAAGGCATCAGTGCTATGGAGAATGGCATTAGTGTGATCGGTGTCTGAAGCAAGTGTATCCACATGCCAATATTCATTGGCTGACAGCTCATAAATACACGTCATGAACTCTTTTGTCTGAAGGAGACATACAGGAGAGCCTGAGGCATGGCAAAGAGACGCAGCATCTCTTTCCCTCTCTCAGGGAACGATGCTGATGGAGTTGATGCTATGGGGAACCAATACCCTATAGCGTTTATACGTTCACATATAAATATAATTAATTATTATTCATAACGGATCATGATCAATAATTAATATTTTAATTATTTTCAGAATTTACTGTAGCAGAATCAATAGTATGATCATTTTATCGGTTCATCCAATGAACAGAAAGCATAAACAATTATTAACTCTAGGAAATATAATATCTTCCAGGCCAAGAAAGAATAATCCCCAGCTAACAATATATTACAAAGTAAATTAAGGGTAAAAGCATAGGTAACTTAAATCGAAGTTCAAGACAATAAATTCGTAAGCAGATAACACAAGTAATCTCTTTTCAAATACAAACAATACTTTATTGATTATATACTAACACATAAAGCTAATATCTAACACAAACACACGCACACACATTCATACAAGTTGCAGAAGGAAAAAGAGTAAGGAAAGATTAAGTTTTAAGAGTGAGTTTAAGAGTGAGATGATGAAATCCCAAGTTTCTATATGCACCTATAAGACATGACCTGGAACGAACCAGCAATCATTAATTTAACCCTTCTATCGTTTCTTAGACAGGTTATTAAATTTATATCAATACACCAATTCAGCTTTTAGTCCG
Organism: Squalius cephalus; assembly: GCF_949319135.1. Lineage (NCBI taxonomy): Eukaryota > Metazoa > Chordata > Actinopteri > Cypriniformes > Leuciscidae > Squalius > Squalius cephalus. Next base: position 23,812,718 of record NC_137146.1, on the reverse strand, counting down.
GAGGTACTTGCTTGTCTTTGCGTTCCTTTTTGGGAATTCCCTTCGTTGCATAAAAGGGGGTTTCCCCGGGTTCGTTGGCTGGTCTCCTTGTGCCTGGGTCTGCGGCGGCCAGTCACGTGGTGGGCTGGCGGAATGAAAGTCTTTGTTTGAAGCTGGCTTTGCAGAAGAAACGTGGACCGAAACTTTGCCGCAAACCGTAACTTAGAACCGAGACTCACAACGGGAAATAAAGGAAAACTTAGAAAAGAAAAGAAAACTTAGACGAGAGTAGTAAGATGGCTTGAATAAAGCTGTTGAACCCGTTCTTCTGATCTTAATTTGGGTTCTTTGTCTCTGCGTTTACATGGTTACTGGTCTGGTTTAGATTTTCATCTCCCACTGCATTTTTGGTTCTGCACCACACTTCTTGAGAGTGATAGCAGAGAGTTTCTTGAGCGAGAACGCAGAGATAGAGCAGCACAGAGCGAGCGAGCTTTGTTTCGTGTCTAAGATTTTAAACTCAAAGTTTGTCCCCCCTCCTGAAGAGATCGGACCAATTAGACACTGGCTTTGTTTGTCTCCTTGTAAATCATGCATTATCTGGGATCTCCTTACTTTCCAAGCTCTAGCAGAGAGTACAGAGGCCACAGTTTAGACATCATTACTATTATACGAATACGAAACATTTTACACAGATTTCAATCAAGCCATCTTTTGAATCACGAGCATACGATCATACTGATATGAAACACAACACACTTTCATTCAAACATCTAACAGTTATAACCATTAAATGATTTACCTGGGATTTAAACTTATTAAAAATGCACATATGTGGTAGAAACAACACAGGATTATGTTGCATGATGTTCCATTATAAGTCCATCGAAAATTGTTCTTGAATGATTTTATGTACAGTATAGTTATAGGCAAAACCTCAGTTCTGTGGTTTGAAAAGATTTTACACCCTGGGGTCATTCAGAGGTCCTTAAGACAGATGGGGTCTGTTTTGTCCATTGCTCATGGGACCTTGGTCCTCAAGAAAGACGGGGTCTGTTAGTCGCAGGGGTCAGGTGACCTCTTGGTAGGGCCCTGAGTTGTGCATCTCTGAACCGATCCGTCTTGCAAAACTATCAAACGTTGACCAGTTCTTCCTTTAGTTAATCCAATAAAAGTCTTTGGTTACAGACTCTCTGGAGCCTGGGTGATTTATGGCTCTGGGTTGCTGATTTGAGTTTGGAATGTGAAGACTCTTCGTGGGATTATGTATGCACAAAATCACCTAAAAGCTTCAATTGTGTTTGGTTCATTCTCGTAGTCGTTACAACCCTCTACGCCATGCTGAAGGAAGGCCTTCCTCACTAAGCACTGAATATGCACAAACAGAGAGGGCATAGCACTAATTGACTTGCGGATTACTCAGCTGGAGTCAAGAGCGTGTCAACCCCAAGGGCACATCCTATGTGGCTCACTACATAGTGGCACAACTCCATACGTTTATATCCCCAGGTACTAGGAGAAAATCCCCAAGCATCTTTGCTCCATAGCAAGGGAAGTCCCAGCTGTTACAACCTTCCTCCCTCCCTTGTGGGGCAGGCCTCAGCCCTATATAGCCCCAGGAGCAGAGCTATAGAGCTGGTACATCCGTAAAACCCCAAGTGGACCTCCAGGTTGAAAAATCGTCAATGCAAGTGAATGGGAGAAAATAATTATTTTCTGGTCACGTTTGAATTGTGCCATGAATGTGAACATATGTTGTCTGTGAATTTTTTATATAACTTTTCATGTTACGAGTTTGACAGTATATGGTATGATTCTTCGGCTAGCAGTTGTGGAAAAGACATAACGAGAAAGACTACATGTCGCCTATGTGACGTCACCCCATAAAGTTGACTTACCCGTGGTTTTCGCCAACCTCAACGATTTTGTCCTCTCCCTGAAAGAAGGCGGTGAAGTGCACCAAAGACAGCCATGTTTAGCGGGATCCGTGAGCTAGTGTCCGTGTGCTAGTGGTGTTGACGTTTCAAACGTGTCGAAAGCAGCGAAGAGTTGTAGTCCACAAAGTGCTCTCACACAAAGTCTAACCGTATCAAACTTCTACCCGCTAGATTGTAGCATTCTTTACACGAAAAGTTATATAAAAAATTCACAGACAACATATGTTCACATTCATGGCAAAATTCAAACGGGACCAGAAAATAAATATTTTCTCCCATTCACTTGCATTGACGTCTTTTTAACCTAGAGGTCCAGGGGGATTAGCGGAAGGGGCGGGACTTACCAGTAGGGCTGTCAACGAATATTCTAAATTCGAATATATATTCGAATAGTTTTAAAAAACAGAAATTCGAATGTGAAAATTAATATTCGAATGTGGAAAAACGCCCGCGGTAGCAGAGGCGCGGCTGTCAGCTTTGCGAGTGGGCGCGCTGCCTGAGGGGTCAGGGACAGGTAACAGGAAGAAACGTTAACGGTAAACAGAAACATTACTAAAGAGTACTGACTAAATAGATATTGCGCAGCATGAATAAGGTAGGTTAGATACAGCAGTTTCATGCACTGCAGGCTTCCACTGGTTTGATTATTTACCGTTTCATGTCAAGGAAAAGTTAAATTTTTACCACAGCACAGCTCGCTCGGAGCGTTCAATGTCGGATTCGTGTCTAGTTGGACTCTTAAACATTTTGAATTTGCGCGTCAAAAGCAAAAGTTTGATGCTCGGAGAGCGTGACGCCTCATTCGCGCCACAAGACCTCCAGACGCGCGTAAACGCGTCTTTACATTGACTTAACATTGAAATCACTCGCGCCAGCAGACGCTCTATTCGCGTTTGGTGTGTGAACGCAGCGGGTGAGGGCGAGAGAGAGAAAGAGTGCTTGCGAGTGAGCGAGCAAGAGTGAGTGAGGTCTGCGGTCTTGGCCATTAGGGGATTTACTTGTTTGTTTTTGTGTATGTAATACGTTGTCAAATATGTTTAAACTTAAATAAACTACCTATACAAGTAGTTATGTCTCTTTGTATTAATTTGTCCTGTTATTGACGTAATGTACGTCATTGACAAAATGCGCAACCAGATGTTCGAATAGTTCGAATATTCGTGTGTTTTTTAGAGGGAATATTCGAACGTAATTTTTGAGCAATTTTGACAGCCCTACTTACCAGCTCTATAAGGGAAAATACTCAACATAGCCTCAGCTATGCTTGGTATACCTCACCAGCACCTCAACAAAGTTCTTAGGGAGCAGCCTATGGAAGGGAGCATCCAAGGTGCGCCTTCTAGTAGCACTGAAGGAGTTAAAAAGAGAGAATTATTACTATCTTCATTCACTCTCATAATTAACTTAACTCCACTCCAGTTAAAATAGCAACTAGAACAAGAAGAGGTGCATCATGTCACCGTTACCCTTTTTCTTAACCATTAACTCAGCAGAACTTAACATCAAGCATTGTACTGGACGTATCAGATGATGGGTCGTAATTGTTGCAACACTCACCACTTACATCATCAGCCCAGCTTCTGACACTGATGTAAGTGCTTAACCTCTTGTGCCCCAGCACCCTCCTCTTGCAAGATAGGGAATCTTTAATTTAGGGTTATCTTTAAACTTCCTCAGCGGTCTTCACTTTTTCTTTCTGACTGCTTTTTGTCTCCCTGAGGTCGTGCCTAAGTGCATATCTCTTCTTGCATAATACCTTCAACATTCACATAATTTGGAAAGGGAAAATGCGTGCTGAATACGGTTTCTTCCAGGATCTCTCCACCTCTGTTTGAAGTTCCAGAAGAATTGCCAGGCTATTGGCATTTCTCACATTTCCAAGTCAGATTTAACCTGGCCGTGGCTTGGGCCATTACATCCAACAGTTCCCTGTATGCATGGCTGACGGAATGAAAGGGCTCAACTCTTTCACTGTCCTCGCTCTCTCCAACTACATCCAGCTCCTCAGAGCTAGATGGCGCCAGCAACATGCTCTCTGCTGGATCAGGAGATGCCAGAGACTGGGCCTCCTGATCAGGCAGATCACTCGAGCCGGCAATCGGGGATTGAGAAAGAGCGACCCCTCTCTGAAACTCCTCGGCCAGTTCAACCTGCGATCCCCACAATCTAAGTCTCCTAGCCACATCGGCAGCAGTGGGACCTGAACCGTGGGGTGCAGACCCTTGTCCCTCATCCCTCAAGAAGAGGACCAAGCATAAGTGGAGCTTTCTCACTGTGAATTTGTCACAGTGAATACATCCTCAAGTACCCTTGAGTGCTGAATGCACGTGCTCCACTCCCGATGAACAACGGACAGATCGTGGGTGTCATATAACAAGGATATTGAGAAACACACTTTTTAAAACATTTGTTACTTGTATTATACATTATTCCATCTTCGTTATTATTATGGGCTACAAACAAATGGCTCCTGGAGACAAAAAAAACTGATGACATGTATTACAGGCACCCTTTTGTACTCACGGGCGCTCTGCTTGTGATGTCATGGTCTGTCGTTGGCCAATGAATATTGGTATGTGGTTACACGTGCTTCAGACACCAGTTACGTGGCATTCCCACATTCCCCATAGTATCAACTATGATGGCGTTCCCCATAGCATCAGCTCCACAACACAATGTAAAAGTTACACTTCGAAATGTGTATTACTATTACATTTCTAATAAAGAATATGTTTACCAAGGACAAAAATATATGTGACTATCAGAGAGATGATCTTACTCTAGTTTCTCCAGTTTACAGTGAGGATCCTCCAGTCCAGCACAGAGCAGCGTCAAACCAGAATCTCCTAGATTATTCCCAGTCAGATTCAGTTGTTTTAGGTGTGAGGGGTTTGATCTCAGAGCTGAAGCCAGAGCAGAACAACCTTCATCGGTGACTCCACAATCATACAACCTGTAGAGAACAATGACAGTGTGTAAACTGTGTTTTAAATGATTAGTTTATTAAAGATTGCAATAATGTGTGATGTGATTTGAATGTAGTGACAAGCACTGCCACATAATTTTGCGCAACACTATTTTATAAAGGACTATGTTTTACATGAACTTAATGCTGGTTTTACATGAACTTGAGGTGAAACAATGTTTAAAAACATGTTCAAAAACAATGTTGTTTTAATATAAAATTCAAAATATGTGAATTTGTGCAATGTTTTTGTCTTTTTTGTGATGTGGGTTATCTTTTTGTGATGTGGGCATTTATGTTTTAGGATTAGCATGTTTAATCAAGCAGTTGACCTGTGATGTTCACTGATTTAACTGAATATTTATTTCACGTGTATTTAGTCTGAAATATAACTAGCAAATTATTGATTAAGTGATTGTCTATCAATCACACCAATTTACTGACTACTTGTTTCGGTTTTTCTGATCAAACTATATTTTAAAATGAGATGTTATTAAATATATGTTAATAAATATTCAATTTTCTCTTATTTGTCAAGTAATGTAGATGCAGTGTGATGGTTTGTTTGGACTCTTTCTATATGAAAAAAGTTTAACAGATAAAGTTGGTGATTAATGAGTTAAAAAGTAACAAAAAAACCCACAAAAACTTACATTTCTAATAAAGAAAATGTTTACTGAGGACAAATGTATATGTATATAAACAGTGAGGAAAATAAGTATTTGAACACCCTGCTATTTTGCAAGTTCTCCCACTTGGAAATCATGGAGGGGTCTGAAATTGTCATCGTAGGTGCATGTCCACTGTGAGTGACATAATCAAAAAAAAAAAAAAAATCCAGAAATCACAATATATGATTTTTTAACTATTTATGATACAGCTGCAAATAAGTATTTGAACACCTGTCTATCAGCTAGAATTCTGACCCTAAAAGACCTGTTAGTCTGCCTTTAAAATGTCCACCTCCACTCCATTTATTATCCTAAATTAGATGCACCTGTTTGAGGTCGTTAGCTGCATAAAGACACCTGTCCACCCCATACAATCAGTAAGAATCCAACTACTAACATGGCCAAGACCAAAGAGCTGTCCAAAAACACTAGAGACAAAATTGTACACCTCCACAAGGCTGGAAAGGGCTATGGGGAAATTGCCAAGCAGCTTGGTGAAAAAAGGTCCACTGTTGGAGCAATCATTCGAAAATGGAAGAAGCTAAACATGACTGTCAATCTCCCTCGGACTGGGGCTCCATGCAAGATCTCAAGCAAGAGGTTTGGGGAACAACCTCCTTCCCTCAGTTAGAGCATTGAAGATGGGTCGAGGCTGGGTCTTCCAACATGACAATGAACCGAAGCACATAGCCAGGATAACCAAGGAGTGGCTCTGTAAGAAGCATATCAAGGTTCTGGCGTGGCCTAGCCAGTCTCCAGACCTAAACCCAATAGAGAATCTTTGGAGAGAGCTCAAACTCCGTGTTTCTCAGCGACAGCCCAGAAACCTGACTGATCTAGAGAAGATCTGTGTGGAGGAGTGGGCCAAAATCCCTCCTGCAGTGTGTGCAAACCTGGTGAAAAACTACAGGAAATGTTTGACCTCTGTAATTGCAAACAAAGGCTACTGTACCAAATATTAACATTGATTTTCTCAGGTGTTCAAACTTATTTTGCAGCTGTATCATACAAATAAATAGTTAAAAAATCATACATTGTGATTTCTGGATTTTTTTTTTTTTTGATTATGTCTCTCACAGTGGACATGCACCTACGATGACAATTTCAGACCCCTCCATGATTTCTAAGTGGGAGAACTTGCAAAATAGCAGGGTGTTCAAATACTTATTTTCCTCACTGTATATATATATATATATATATATATATATATATATATATATGTGTGTGTGTGTGTGTGTGTGTGTGTATGTGACTATCAGAGAGATGATCATACTCTAGTTTCTCCAGATTACAGTGAGGATCCTCCAGTCCAGCACAGAGCAGCGTCAAACCAGAAACTCCTAGTTTATTCCCAGACAGATTCAGTTGTCTCAGGTTTGATCTCAGAGCTGAAGCCAGAGCAGCACAACCATCTTCTGTGACACCACAATAATTCAACCTGTAGGGTAATCAATAGGATTCATAAAGAAACAGTGGTGTGTGAAATTATGCATTCCTGTAGCTCAAACAGTAGAGTATGATGCTAGAAATGTCATGGTCATGGGCTTGATACCCAGGGAATGCATAAACTCATTAAGAGTGTACCTTGAATGCAATGCAAGTTGCTTTAGATAAAAGTGACTGCCAAATGTATAAATGTAAATTAAAATAAAGTACCTTCTCTTTTTCTGTTTAACTCTTTCCCCACCAGTGTTTTCTAAAAAGTTGGCTGCCACCTCCAGTAATTTTTATCATTTTCACAAAAATGTCATGGTCCCCAGAATATTTTGTTGCATGAATATCTGAACATGCAATATATCAAAATAAAGAAAAGAGCCCCTGCTATTAAACAACAAATCCAAAAAAAAAAACTAAAATTCCAGCTTCATGCATTCATGCATAGATGCTATATTACACTAAGTGAAAATAGCAACATATTCTATTTACACTAAGTAACAAGAGCCAAGAGTAGAAGAGAGAGTTTGGCAAAAGGTGGATTAGAACTCAGGTCGATCGCCTTCAAATACTACTTTCACATGCCAGACTCCTTACAGCCTATGCCACTGCAGACATTGAATGTCTAGCGTCTTTTTAAATCTTGTGTGGCCCAACCAGACATTGATGGGTTGAGTTAGTGTAAATAGCCTTTGCCAACAAGAAAGGCTATTTACACTTAGTGTAAATAGACACTCTGTTTTTTTTTAATCAACACTTGTGGATAAGTTTCATAGAAAAAGCAGCATTTTGAACAAAAAGTTGAGAAAATAGAGTGTCTGGATCTGATTCAGAACGATGATCGAAACATAGATGGAGTAGATCGAGTACATCAACACCCCCAAAGCTTGCATAGTCCTATACCTCATCCTGCTTCGACATTTCATTTGGTAACGTTTGGAAGTTTTGATTTATATGCTGTTTAATGTTTGATGATTGTTTTACTTTACATGTGCATAATCAATGATTTTATCACTTATTTCAGCTTCTTTTTCACCTGTGTCCAGGGCTGGAAATGGCTAAGATTCACTGGGGGGACTCAGTTTTTTTTTTTTTTTTACTCTGTTTTTTATTTATTTTTATTTATTTTTTACTTTTAATGACTTTTTAGATGTACTTTAGAATTAAATACTATATAATCTATAATAGCATTAAACAGGCCAATTCCATGTTTCCTCCAAACAATATTTTCTTAATTATCAAGACAGGCACATGAAAGGTCAATGAACAACATTTATTAACTGTGTGTGGCAGAAACACGTTTATTCAACAGAATCTCTGCTTGGGGAAAATTACCTATTTGATTTTGGCCAAATTAAAGATACATTGTCTAGGAATCTGCATATGTGGTGCATAACGAATTGAACAGGTCACACAAACCTTTTAAATACATTTGTCCTCGGGTTAGAGAAAACTAAGGAATATTTTGGATGGCAGCCTCACAGTTTAGTACTTAAAATCAACAATTATTAAACATTTTAGTTTTAAGGGAAAGGAAGCTGATGTGCATTCTAAAATGCAAAATAATTTGGATAAACATTTTTGGATAAAACATTGTTTTCTTAAACAATGGTTAAAAGGGTTGAAATGTGATATTTATCATTTTATTAAACGTACTCGGTTACTAACGTAACCTCCGTTCCCTGAGAGTGGGGAACGAGTATTGCGTAGCTAATACGCGGTGGGGAAACTCCTTTCTTCGAGAAATTTTGAAGCCTATATTTAAAACGCAGTGCAGCTGCACAGCAAACACAGCAGAGCGTCTAGCTCGCCCCTTAGGCTGTGCTGCAGCAACTGCACACCCTATGGCGAAGTGCCTCTGACGCGCAAACCAATCAGGCGACTGCGCGCCAGAGCACGTCAGAGCCCGCCAGAATGGGCGGGGCTTGTGGCTATAAAAGCCCATTATTCGCCATAATATCAGGTTAAATCGACTGAAGCGACAAACTCTGACAGATTGCAATAGTGCGGCAGGCTACGCAATACTCGTTCTCTACTCTCAGCGAACCGAGGTTATGTTAGTAACCGAGTATGTTCCCTTTCGAGAACGTTCACTTTGTAGCTAATACGCAGTGGGGACGCAATGTAACACGCCGCACTATTAGCAATTGACTCCATCTCAACTGGAGCCTAGGGAAGCAACCCGAGGCTCACAGAAGACAAGCTATTAACAAAAAAACCCTAACAGAAGGGACAGGGACCGAACCTGAGTTGGGTCCCATAATCTAAGAGGGGCTGGAGCACCTGAACTAGGCTCGCTCTTATAGCATATAGTCCTAGGACAATTTGCGCTTATGGACAGTAAATCATGTTAGACTGATAAAAACCAGACACCGTCGGGTCTAATTATCATATTGAGAGAGCCTGCAGGCAAGGTACCTCCATGTTATAAAACCTAACAAATGTGGACGACGAGGACCAGCCGGCCGCCACACATATGTCTTGAATTGGTACACCACTAGACAAGGCCCACGAAGAGGCCATGCCTCTTGTAGAGTGGGCTCTAGCGCCAGACAAACCTGGCCCACCGAGGCGTATGCCAGAGAAATGGCATCCACTATCCATCTAGATAGTCTCTGCTTTGTGACCGGAAAACCATTTGGTGTGGCCACCGAAGCATATAAAGAGCTGTTCTGACTGCCTAAACGGTGCAGAACGCTCCAGGTAAATTTTGAGAGCTCTGACAGGACAGAGCAAATTAGCCTCCCCATCGTTCTCCAAGGGTGAAAGTGCTGATAATGTGATAACCTGCACTCTGAATGGAGTTGAGAGCACTTTGGGTACGTACTGTATCCATGCCTTGGTTTGAGTATAACTCTGGAGTCACCAACCCCAAATTTCAAGCAGGAAGGGCTCACAGAGAGTGCCTGCAAATCTCCCACTCGCTTAACTGATGCCAGGGCCAGCAGGAGAGCAGTTTTCAACGAAAGTGGGTTAAGACCAGCCGACTGAAGCGTCTCAAATGGGGGACCCTTCAAGGCCCTAAGGACCGTGGAGAGGTCCAAAGCCGGAATAGAAGGGGGCCTGGGGGGGGGGTTGTTCATCCTCCTGGCTCCTTTGAGGAAACGAACGAACGACGAGGTCGTTTTTCCACGTGTTTGGTCAGCCACAGGAGCATGGTAGGCTGCTATGGCCGCCACATACACTTTGAGCGTGGATGGGGAGCTCTTGGCATCCAAGAGCTCTTGCAGGAAGGAGAGTACCACGTATACCTCGCATGACTGGGGTTCGAGGTCTCTAGCTGTGCACCAGCTGGTGAACACTGACCACTTCAGAGCATAGAGGCGTCTAGTAGACAGTGCTCTAGCCTCAGCGATAGTATTCAAGACCTTTTCTGGGAGGTCCTAGGATACCCGTTGAGGGGCCACACATGAAGGGCACATAAGTCGGGGCGAGGGTGCCAAATCGTCCCGTTTGCCTGCGTGAGGAGATCCTTCCTCACTGGCACAGGCCAGGGGACTTAGGGCCTGTCCCAATACCTCCCCTTACCCTAGATTACTGCCCTAACCCTTGTTTTTGCACGTTCTTGTGTAGGGGTAGGGTGTCCCAATACTCTAAAGAGAAAGGGGGAGTGCTATTCTCCCCTTAAAATCAACCCTCAAAACATAGTGCGGTCCGATGCAGGCTTAAAACGAAGTGGAAGATGAAATTACCCAGGATACCTTGCGGACTCAGCAAGCCAGTAATTTTTTTTTAAACAAGATGGCGGACACCGCTGGAAAGGAACAATTGAATTGTAGATATATTTTCGCAAATAAGCATGTTAAAATTTCTAAATATGTTGGAATATGTTAGTTTGATGCACATCCAATGGACTGTTAAGTTTTGAACACTAATGTTAGAAAATATTTCACGAAGCTATCTATACGATGTTGATGATATCTGCCGAGTGCTTCGAGAGAGTCTGCCCATCAAATATACATCTGATCTGGGTAGTTCATCTAATTTTATTTTCGATTTTGGCTTCCAAGGATTATAAAAAGAAGATGTGAGATAAAACTATTAAAAACTTGCCGCGTTCGTCTAGTGCTTCATCTTTTTCTTCACAGCGCGCTGTCACTTCTCCCTAACGTTAAACCCAAACAGCACTGAGCACAATCAGTGATTGTTGTAAAATGCAGTGTCTGCTGATTCTAAATTGCGGGAGGTGTTTGATTGTAAAAAGAGCTATTATAAGCACAATGATCCGCGCAAGAGACGTACGTTGACCCTGTTCCCATGGCGGCGCGCGTTCGGAAACGGACTGCAATTAGACAAGCAAACTATACTTTGGGTTTCATGTGCGCGTCTAAACGATCAAATACATGACCGGTTTGGAGATTCACTTTAACACAGTTTATGGGCCCTATTTTAACGATCTGAAACGCAAGTGTCAAAACGCAAAGCGCAAGTAACTTTGTGGGCGGGTCTTGGCGCTGTTGCTATTTTCCGGGCGGGATAAATGACTCTTGCGCCCGACGCAAATCTAAAAGGGGTTGGTCTGAAGTAGCTTCATTATTCATAGGTGTGGTTTGGGCGTAACGTGAAATAAACCAATCAGAGCGACATCTCACATTCCCTTTAAGAGCAGGCGCGCTTTTTCTAAGCGGATTCCTATTATAACGGCGGATTTGCCAGGCGCGCGCCAGGAGCGGTTCACAGCCGAGGAGACCGACGTCCTCGTCACGGCCGTAAAACACAGAGAAGTGAGTGACATTGGGGATGGAGAAACAAACACACCCAAATTAGCTTCGGTTAAACAGGCGTATGATAATTTGGGCGTATGATTAAATGTGTAAGCTAGATTTATGCCTATTTTATTTTCACATCTTCATGGACACAACAATGATTTCCCTCGTGTATTAATATGAATAAATGAATGGAATCTTTATTTCAAACAATTAAAAAATAAATTAAACCAAAGACAGCAACACATTAAATATCCATCAATAAAAATAAAACAAAATCAAGAAAAATAAAACCTTTTTTTTTTTCTTTTTTTTTTGCATAATAATCACACTGTTCAAAAAGGGATATGTAGAAGCCCTAGGCTTACCTACAAGACCTAATATTTTTCCTAGTAATAATGTATGATTTGCAAAAATGAAAACGGCTGCTTCTGTGTAGATGAGAGCATCAAATTGTAATGCGCGTTGTGCACACGCTACATTGATTATGGCCAAGCATGCGCCCTTAAAATAGCATGAATAACATGCGCAACGCGCCACTGACTTTAGACTAGGTTTTTCCTGGTCACTGGCGGAATTGTTTTCTAAACCTGCAAAATAGCATGAGGGAACGTTTGCGCCTGAACACGCCTCCTCTTTGCGCTGAACCGCCCCCGGGAGCGCAAGTGTATTTGCTAGTTAACCGACGTGCTTCTGTGGAGGGAAAAGTCCGCTTTGCGCGGGTGCAAAATAGGAATGATACATGCGTCAGTGTACAAAGTCAATTGCGCTGGGTGCAAGATAGGGCCCTATGTCTTAAATGGGAGTTAGTTGTGGAATAGTTGGGAGAAAATGTGTATTATTAGATCTGCAGTCGGTCTTAAAGTGGCAGCGTCTAAATTTTCTGAATGAAAATAGTAGTAGTAGTAGACACGTCGACGCTGCGCGTGATGTAGTGAGGTTTGCTAATTTGCATATAGTGGTGTCCCATTTCATAAGGAAAGATCTTCAACTCCACTTCCCTCGTTGAGGGGACTTTCCTTTCGAGGGCACTCAAAACCAAGTGGAAGTTTTAAGGGGGGAGAAATGGGACAGGGCCTTTGTCTATCATCTGCGCCAGCTCTGGAATCCAAACCTGGGTTTTCCAGAGGGGGGCTACTAGGAGGACTGAGCATCTGCTCTCCCTGATCTGTTTGATGACCTGAGGGATCATAGAGATGGGAGGGAATGCATATAGAGGGTGTCTGGGCCAGGAATGGGATTTTGGATCAAAATTTTGGATGCCCGGGATGTGAGCAGCTCTCAGAGAGCGCAGGTTGGCTTGTGCCCAAAGGAGGAGATTTCTGGCCATGACATACAGGTTGCCTGATCTTAGGCCGCCCTGGCAATTTACGTAGGACACCACTGACATATTGTCCGTGCGGACCAAGACGTGGTGTCCTCTGAGGTCTTGCAGAAACGCTTTGAGGGCTAGACGAACTGCTCTCATTTCTAGGCAGTTGATATGTAAGCTCTTCTCCGGGCTCAACCAGAGGCCTGAGACAGGCTTGCCCTTGTGCAGCGCCTCCCGGGTAGCGCTTAACTGGTCGTGAGCGACGATGGGTATCGTCTCAGGGCAGGGCTGAGAGACCCGAGGCACTGGCTTTGCTGGCTGAGAAGGCGGCGTGCTCTTATGGTGGCTCGAAGCAGAGCTGGACCACTTAGGCAAGAAGTGTCGCATAGCTTGAGACGACTTCTGTGCTTCGGTAAATCGTTCCGGAAACCCTTTCACAGCTGGGCCGAAGAGACCGGTGCTGGAGATTGGTGAGTCAAGGAAAGCCGTCCTGTCCGCCTCTTAAATGTCTGTGAGGTTCAGCCAGAGATGGCGCTCAAGCACAACGAGGTTAGCCATGCCTCTGCCGATCGCTTGAGCAGTAGCCTTCGTAGCGTGCAGTGCTAGGTCTGTGGCGCTGCGCAGGTCACGAAATGCATCAGGGTTCGGGCCAGATTCGTCCAAGGTTTGGAGAGGCTTGGCCTGGAAAACCTGTAACACCGTCATGGTTTGCAGAGCCGATGCCGCCTCCCGGAAGCTGAAAAAGCGTGTCCAGCGAAGGGTGAGGTGTTTGGGCAGGGCTTTGAGGGGTGTACCGCTCTAGATCTCCATCCAGCAGCAGTGGGCAGGCAGAGATGAGTGGCGACTGCTTCCTTGAGAGGGGGCAGCTTCTCATATCCTTTTTCCACGCCGCCGTCAACAGAGGAGAGCGTATCGGAAGTAGAAGCACTCGTGCCTGCCGAGTAGGGGGCACGCCACAACTTTGTGAGTTCATCGTGGACCTCAGAAAGAAGGGCGCTGTCTTGTGACAGGGGGCCTGCTGGCTCCCTGGCAGAAACCATCCATCCAGTCAGCTCCTAGCAGGCTCTTCGGGTGAGGCCCACTCGAGCCCGAGGTCTGAAACGGCTGTGGTGAGGATGCACAGCATCTCAGCGTCTAGGTTCGTCCTGGTAGCAGTAGCACTAGCATCTGACTGTGAGAGGAGGGCGGGGTCAACTGAGCCTGACCACTCTTCCTCAGACACAGCAATGGAGAGGCTGTCGTCGCGTTCTTCATCCTGTCCGCCAAAGGAGACGAGACCTGCCGCTCGAAGAGAGGGGCGCTGGTCTGCCTTAGTGAACAGGACCAGCAAAGGAGACTGTGATGGGGAAAGCAAAGGCACGCGGGGACATGGCCGGCGTGGGCTCGCTTATTTCCATCTGTTCAGGCTGCCATTGGCTGAAGTAGTGCGGGAAAAGGAAGAGCAGGAGGAGCGGTGTCGCCGTCTTTAAAGAGAGCTAACCGTGTCCGCAGCACAGAGATAGGCAGACCCTCGCAATGAGAGCAGCCCTAGGCAGAGAGTGCAGCTTCAGCGTGGGCGGCTCCCAGGCACGTCCGCCTCGTGCAGAAGAGATCCGCATGAGGTGCATGAGGAGTGAGGTATTTGCAACAACGCTCGCGAATTTGCTCTTTTAGAAAAACTGAGTGTCGCAGTGGCGAGCACACAGTTAGCAGAGAAAGGATATAGCGTGTTCGCCGGATGGCCACAGGAGAATAGCGACAGAAGAGAAGCGGCTTCTAGGTGAGGGAAGAAGGCACTGTGCGCTGTATGCAAGGCTCGTTCTAGCTGAAAAAGACGTGAAAGGTTGCTGAAGGAGATAAAATCTGATATTATGGCGAATAATGGGCTTTTATAGCCCAGCCCATTCTGGAGGGCTCTGACGTGCTCTGGCGCGCAGTCGCCTGATTGGTTCACGCGTCAGAGGCGCTTCACCATAGGGTGTGCAGTTGCTACAGCACAGCCAATGAGCGAGCTAGACGCTCTGCAGTGTTCGCTGTACTGCGTTTTAACCCTCTGAGGTCGACAAACGCGCCGGCGCGTTTTGCTGGATTTTCTCCACATTGTAGCACTTTAAACTTAAATTTCTCCGTCATTTATGGTCATACAGAAAAAATAAATATAAAAAAAGAATCTGTGGTATTTCTACTTTTGTATGTGTCCACTTCCAATCAAATCAAAACATTGTGCTTTTGTAAAATAAAGAAAATAAACAGTGTGTGCGTTCTGCCTCTCCGTCGCGGTGAACTTTTTTTTCTTGAGCACGTCAATAAACTGAAACAAAACTCAGCGAATACTTGTTACACATTTATGAGCCATACACCTTTATAAACATTTAAGTGTGTACTTTTAAATGATCGGATTCAAAACGAAAACAAATATTCTCTGTTTAAGTAATTTGTATAAAACCAACAAGATTTCCAGCTTCTCAAACGCTTCCTAATTATTTTTAATTCGGCCACGCCCACTCGCGCAAAAGATATTCACATGCAAATCTCCACATGGAACGCGATCGCCCTCATTACCTCAACAACAAAACACTTCACTTCACTTTTCGTCGAGTTTGAAAGACGTGCCTGAGCTTACATTGGATTTACATCAGAAGAAGAAGAAGGATATTTGAAGACAAGAAAGATAAGGTAAGAAATTCTTACATATTAGTTTGCTATTGTTGCATAAATTTCACATTGCAGTTGAACTGTTGCTAGATATATGGTGAATATTATAATATTTAGACCCGTGTTTACTGTTACTGTGTTTGTGGATATCTGCTCAAACGTAGATAGGCTATGTATATGGTAGGCCTAACCATAATGTTTTATATTTGATCGCAATCGCGTTTTAATGTATCATATTTTTGATCGCGATCGCGTTTTAATGTATCATATTTTTGATCGCGATCGCGTTTGAATGTATCATATTTTGGAAAAGCAAAACGCTCCAAACGGCTTCATGTTTTTACTATTATCTCATTTCATATCATCATAACGAATGGAAACATTTGAAGTAACATGATAATCAATATATTTTTCTCTAGCTTAGTTGTTACTGAAATCTTTTTGAAAATATATATAGGCTGCTATATTGTTATTATTTTATGCAGCACTGCGCATAGCCTATACCTACAAGGCACAACAAACCTGGTGTTCATTATTGTTGGAAACATTTGTGTGAGTGTGTGTGTGTATTCTGTGAATTTTAAAAAGCAATTTTAACAAGAAAAATCTAAAATGTATTCCCAAAATCGTGCAGGCCTTTCTCTTGATATCAGTATGTTCACTTTTTTTTTTCAGGGCCCAGATGCCACTGAGTCCTGCTGACTTCAACATTCACAGTACATGTCTCTGTACATGAACATGGTAAAGTGAAAATCAAACACCTTAGAAAATGAAAGGTATGTACAATGTTTTTAGGAATGGCACAAAGGTCTCTTTCTTCAATAAGTGCTTTTTTGTTGTGTATCTTTGGATTATGTTGTGTTGTAAATAAATCCAAACAATTTTAAAAGCCATTCTTTTTTAAATCTCCTCATTCTTTGTGCAAGGTTGGTCAGAATGATGGGCCCTGATAAGCTCCTAATAGGGCCATTAGGGAGGTTCTTTGTCTTTCTCAGGTGTGGAAAGCTTTCATATTAATGAGGTGATCCGCCCCTTCGCATATTGCTTTCTAACACAAAACACGTCGTAAAATTTTTAAATCAATATATTGTCTTCTCTGAATGAGCAGTCAGGGTGATTCTCACATAGTTTTAGAGCAAATATTCTAGGCTACGTGATACAATTTTCAAAAGTCTTGTGAAGAAATAATCAGTATGGGTTTCATGACCTTATTTCAGTGAGAATTTATTTTTGTATTTTCACAAACCACGCATAAATGTCATTATCTCAAAACTACAAACTTTTACATACATGCTGCTGATATATTATTGTAGCAGAGTTTGTGCTGAATACAGTGTAATTAGACTTTAGCCATGAAAATGTCACAAGTAACAGAAATAACCACAAATGTCAGAGCATGTCAGAACACCTCCAGGGCCCAGAAAACAGCTCAGACCTCAGAGGGTTAAATAAAGGCTTCAATATTTCTCGAGGAAAGGAGTTTCCCCACTGTGTATTAGCTACACAATACGAAGTGACCGTTCTCGAAAGGGAACTCTTTGTTTTGAAGATGTTACCAGCAGGGCCGTATGCAGGGTTTTTATAAATACAGAGGTCCCAAAAGTGATCTTGCTAGAGGGATTCGGGGGCATGCCCCTCCAGAATTTAAAGAGTAGCCTATCCTATTTATGAGTTGTTCTCCTTCTCCTTCTCACAACCTGTTTAATCACATGAAACTGTTGATGCTGTTTTTACTCATTGAGCTGCAAGATTCTGGAAACTGACAATCACAATAAAAAAATAAAAAAATAAAACATTGTGATTACAATTCTCCCACAATTCTGAATAGACAACTAAAAAAAAAAGAGAAGTAATTTACTAGAGATTCTGGCATTAAGCTAGTTGCTGCAGTCTATTTACAAAACACTTTTTTATAATCGGTTTGAATACATGATTCAAGGACTCAATTATAAAGATGTCACATGTTTCATTACAAGATGAATCAGCGTTTTTGAACAAATCTTTTGAATGAATAATTCAATGAGAAGTAAATTTTTTAACAGTCTCTTGTCTCCACCTACTGGTGTAACAATGTAATTGATACAATCTTTATTTGAAGCATCAAGTTACCTTCAAAAGGTGATTTACTCTATTTTGTTCACTTCTGTTTGAGATGGAGGAACTGGTTGTCTCCCTTGGTTGCAAGGCTGTAGTTTGGGTTTGAACATTGGGGGGTTAAAGTGTGAACCATTTAACGGGGTACCAGGAAATGCTACCTCGTGAGGTTTATTTATTTGTTTTTTGCTTTATTTTTGCAAAAAGGCCCACACATGCAAAGTTGGTTGATAACAATCACTTGTTTACAAAGTGCCATGGGAAGTCAAATTATCATTGCTTAAAATTTTCTAAATTTGCTTCATTTTTTTTTTTAAATGTTAGTTTCCTGTCATTAATTGGATTATCTTTTATTTTCCCAATAGGCATATCTGTCATATTAGCAGTCAACATTTTACACGAGGAAAACCAATTGTTTAGTCAATAATTCAAGAAGGTCCATACTTTAAAGCTCTTGATTCTAACTTGTACTTGGCCTTATGAAAAAGTAGTTATTGTAATTGTTTAATATAGCATTTGTTACAATAAGGATATAATTACAGGTAGACCATTGATGGCTCACAAAGAACTTTTTCTTTATTTTTAAAAAAAGTCTATTCCCTTAACAGATTATTTATTATAAAATCTACAACAAGTTAGTTAAAATGTAGCTTACCACAATAAAAACAATAGAACTTCATAAATTATAGTAAAGGTGGAAATGAGAAATTTAAAAAGCTTGCAGGAGGATGTCTTCTCCTTGTTTCATCAGTCTTTTTAGTGGCTGTTTTTAGATTATGTTTAACGTCCTCCACAGCGTTTTACTACATTCTCAATAGAATTCAAATGAGTTATACATTTTATCACGCAAATCTTATCACACTTTTGGAGCGCGCTGGCGAACGCGCTAACGGTGATTTTCGCTCCGTCATGCTTAAAGCAGGTAACCTGCGTTTTATGTGCTAGAGGTTGGTTTTTATTAAACCCTTTTCTTTTTGTTATATAGGAAGGTCCTATTAAAACTGTCTTGGAAGCTTTCTACCACACCTTTATAATTTATATTTGCAACCTGCTCTTTATGTTTAGATTTTATTGTTTTATCCTTGTTCCAGAAAAATATAAATTACTATATTTAAAAACTATGATCATCTAAACAATGACTGAAATAAACCAATTCATTATAATTAATTTTAATCAATAAAAAAGAAAAGAAAATTACAGCTACCTCACAGTTGTGGTGTCACAAGTGTACTTGTTTTCAAAACTTAGTGTACTTGTTTATCATGGAGAAACAATTATTTGAGTGAGGAAACAAGGAGAAATATTAACAACATACATACAAAAATAAGATGAATTAACCCTTAAAAAAGAGGGCCAGGTAAAGGAGTATCAATCATCTACCAGAAGCAACTGAAGAATGAGTCAATGGTTGTTGGGTCAAAAACAGAAGCAGCAGGTCATGTGATGTGATGGACAAAGACATGAATGTCAATGAATGTCATGTGTGACTATCAGAGAAATGAACTTACTTCAGTATCTCCAGTTTACAGCGAGGATCCTCCAGTACAGCAGAGAGCAGATTCACTGAATTTCCTAGTTCATTCACAGTCAGATCCAGTTGTCTCAGGTGTGAGGGGTTTGATCTCAGAGCTGAAGCCAGAGCAGAACAACCTTCATCTGTGACTCCACAATCACTCAACCTATAGAGAACAATGACACTCTCTTCACTCTCTCAGTTCAGATCAGATCAGTTTAGCAGTGAATCCAATATTATCCATTATGACAGAGAAAGTACAAACTTAAGAAGAAATCAATATGTTTGATGGATTACAGAAGTCTTTGTGTATAAATAGCCCTCATGTTTCCATTGTCTCTTGTCAGGTATTGTCAGTGTAACTGCTGTTGGTGAGTTCGTTTTAAGTTTAAGAAGTCATGTCAAGTTTTTGTTTAGTTGGTATTTTGTTAGTATTTAAATAAAACTGCACTTGGGTTCATCTACCCTCGCCTCCCGTGGAAATGTTACAACATGATTGATCATAACACATCTAAAGTTTTATTCAAGATAAATATTTATTTATTCTACTTCCTGTAGTGGTGGGTAGTGATAGCAATTTCAAAACACTGCTTCATGAAGCTTTGAAACCTTTACAAATCTTTTGTTCCGACAAAAGCAACAGTGGGCTCCCGGATCACTGGTTCCGAATCAATGGTGCAGAGCGTGTATCAATCTGCCAGAGTCACGTGCTTTCAGTAAACGAGGCTTCATTACGTCATAACTGTTTCGAAACGTTTCGAAACACTTTCATTGGTTCACCGCTGGGGGCGATGATCTCTGTCAACCCATGAATCATGAGGAGTCACTGTGAACCATTGAACAAGTGTCTGTGGATTTTACTTGCTCTCTGATTATTTTTATACATTTGTAGATGTTTTAATTAGACATTAGTGTAATTAACCTTTTCACGCAGTCATTACTCACACGTAAGTTTAAAATATTCTAACTGACTAACTTTATTGTTTCCATGGTGATGCGTCATTGCTTGTCATGTGACACACCACAACCACAACAGCGCTAAATGAATGATGATCTGCTTTTATGTAATTTTTCCTTTTTTATTCAAAATATTCACAAATTTATTAGCTATAGCATTAAATATCTGATATTCCGATTGTCAAATATGTGCAAGTGGATGTGTTTTGTTGTTTAAACACCTTTATAACGATCGCGTTAGCTGAGCTGGATGCTGTATGATGGGCGCCGCCATGTAGCCTAAGTTTGTGCCACAGTTCAGAGAATCAGATCTGTTGGATTTACAACACGTCAATGCCTCCACTTCTCACGAAATACATGAAAGTAAGTGGCCGGTGAACTGGGAAAAGAATAGGGTAAACTTTACAGCTACTTACACAATGTGTATCTGAATAAAACGTGTCGTCTAATTATAATGGAAAAGATTATTATTGTCGCTTCCATAGACATCAGTGTGTATTTTACAAACTCAAATTCATTGGTTTGCTAGTACTTATGTGATTGTAAATGTCTGAAACCTAAAATAAACATTATGTGATTCAAAACACTGAATAGTTGTGATATATGACAGCATTGAGCACGTCCTTCTCTGGCTCAGCGTCACCCAATGTGCAAAAGCACGTTTTAAATTTTAATTTAGCAGTTGATCACATGATGCACCGACTGTTCTAATCACACTGTGATAATACGCTCCAGGGACCAGCCAAGACTGGTCACACCGGTGTGATCGTACGTGCGAAAGGGTTAAAATGAATAATGGTAAAGTCTATTATTGTATTAGTCTATTAGGAAGTCCAGGTAAGATCATTTGAATGTTTTTTAAGAAGGGCAAAAGCGAACAATAAGTGAGAGGTCTGATCAAATAAATTAGGGATTAACAGAGGTGGGTAGTAACGAAGTACATTTACTTCGTTACATTTACTTGAGTAGTTTTTTGGAAAAATTGTACTTTTAAGAGTAGATTTGAATGTGGGTACTTATTACTTTTACTCGAGTACATTTCTAATGAAAAAACTGTACTTTTACTTCGTTACGTTGGGCGACGTTCCTCTCGTTACTTTATTTTAATGCAATATGTGTTGTTAAATGCGTAAGTGCGATGTATCTTTTTTCTGGGCTTGAGCGATGCTCAATTCACAAATGAATCACTCCTTTGAGTCGATTCTGTTCAAAGACTTCATCAAACAAGTTGGCAGATCTGTCTAAATCGGTTCGCGAATCAGTTTGAATGGACTGTTCAGTTCCTGCACGCACTGAATCGTCTGAAGCGATTTCAATTCACACTCCACTCTGAGTCGTAACAGGAAGATTTAAGGACATCAAGAGCGTTGGATGAAGTGGCCGTGGACCCAGCTAACAAAAATATGTTCTAAGAACGTTGTGGGAACGTTGATTTGAAATGTTCTAAAAATGTTGAAATGTCCAGTTTGCTAAACGTTGCTGGAATGGTATTTTAATGTTAGAAAAACGTTGCTGGAACGTTAGCATAATGTTGCTGGAACGTTATCTTAAGGTTAGCATAACGTTGCTGGAACGTTAGCATGACGTTGCTGGAACGTTAGCATGACGTTGTTGGAACATTGTCTTAAGGTTTGCATAACGTTGCTGGAACGTCATCTTAAGGTTAGCATAACGTTGCTGGAACATTATGTTCTAAAAATGTTGAAATGTCCAGTTTGCTAAACGTTGCTAGAATGGTATTTTAATGTTAGAAAAACATTGCTGGAACGTTAGCATAATGTTGCTGGAACGTTATCTTAAGGTTAGCATAACGTTGCTGGAACGTTAGCATAACGTTGCTGGAACATTGTCTTAAGGTTTGCATAACGTTGCTGGAACGTTATCTTAAGGTTAGCATAACGTTGCTGGAACATTATGTTCTAAAAATGTTGAAATGTCCAGTTTGCTAAACGTTGCTGGAATGGTATTTTAATGTTAGAAAAACATTGCTGGAACGTTAGCATAATGTTGCTGGAACGTTATCTTAAGGTTAGCATAACGTTGCTGGAACGTTAGCATAACGTTGCTGGAACATTGTCTTAAGGTTTGCATAACACTGCTGGAACGTTATCTTAAGGTTAGCATAACGTTGCTGGAACATTATCTTAAGGTTAGCTTAACATTGCTAGAACGTTAGCACAACATTGCTGGAACATTCTTAAGGTTAGCATTACGTTCATGGAATGTTATCTTAAGGTTAGCATAATGTTAATGGAACGTTATCTTAAGATTTGCATAACGTTGCTGAAACGTTAGCACAACATTGCTGGAACATTATCTTAAGGTTAGCATAACGTTGCTGGAACATTATCTTAAGGTTAGCATAACGTTGCTGGAACGTTAGCACAACATTGCTGGAACATTCTTTAGGTTAGCATAACGTTCATGGAATGTTATCTTAAGGTTAGCATAATGTTTATGGAACGTTATCTTAAGGTTTGCATAACGTTGCTGGAACATTATCTTAAGGTTAGCATAACGTTACTGGAACATTCTTAAGGTTAGCATAACGTTCATGGAATGTTATCTTTAGGTTAGCATAATGTTTATGGAACGTTATCTTAAGGTTTGCATAACGTTGCTGGAACGTTATCGTAAGGTTAGCATAACGTTCATGGAATGTTATCTTAAGGTTAGCATAATGTTCATGGAACATTATCTTAAGGTTTGCATAACGTTGCTGGAACGTTATCTTAAGGTTAGCATAACATTGTCGGAACGTTAGCACAACATTGCTGGAACATTCATAAAGGTTAGCATAACGTTCATGGAATGTTATCTTAAGGTTAGCATAACATTGCCATAACGTTGCTGGAACATTAGCATAACGTTGCCAGAACATTAGCACAACATTGCTGAAACATTCTTAAGGTTAGCATAACGTTCATGGAATGTTATCTTAAGGTTAGCATAACGTTCATGCAACATTATCTTAAGGTTAGCATAACATTGCTGGAACATAAGCATAACGTTGCCGGAACATCATCTTAAGGTAAGCATAACGTTCCTGCAACGTTCTTTCCCCCAAAATGTTATTGACAATACAACATTCAAAGAACATTAAAATGTCCACTTTCTTTCAAGTTAAAATGTTATTCTAAGGTTAGAAAAAAAATTCTGCACCATTCCTCCAACTTTATTTTTTTATTAACACAACCATGTGAATTATAAGCGCACACTTTTACAGCACATCAAAAAGTAGAAAATTTCATATGATTATCATACATTTTAAACGCTACATTATAGCTTAAAAAACAACAACAAATATTTTCATATAAACATTTAGGCCTAAATGAAATGAAAACGGTGTTTAAGGGTTAGTTCACCAAAAAAAATTGTCAGTAATCACTCTCCCTCATGTTATTCTAACCCCATAAGACTCCTGTTCATTTTCAGAACACAAATGAAGATATTTTTGATGAAATCTGAGAGCTGGCTCACTCCTCTACTAAAAGCGACCTGAGATTGAATGCATTGAAAAGCCCTCGCGCTACTCATATACTGGGAGAGAGATAAGACAATAGAGCTGCACGATTCATCTTTAAAAAAATGTGATCTCGATTCAAATGCCCACACGATCTGCTACCATTTCGTCTGTCTATTAAACCTTTGACAAAATCATAGTTTCAACCTCATAGTATCATTATTTCTGTGATACAATAGTTCAAATTATCATAGAAGTACTTGGATAAAAGTTCATTGTGGTAGTTACGATTCATGAAGTTGTTAAGCTCCTGGTAACCCGCGAGAGCACGACAAGTTTATCCTCCATCATCACACTCTCTGGCGTTCACTACAACGGAAGACCCGCCTCTCCATTCATTCGATTCGAGTTGATTTTTTTTTCAACTCCAAAAACATGAGCCGCAGCCGGCGGTTAAACGCGAGGCGCCTGGGGCGCATAAACAGCGCACAGAACGTGCACTGCCATAGGAAATCAATTGAAAAAAGGCGCCTCTCACTTCCAAAAATGCGTTAGGTGTGATTGGCCCCTTAAAATAAAGCATTTATCGATTATATTGTTTCGCCACAAGATGGGGACAAGTGACTGTTACAAAATGTTGTATTTATGTATTAAATGTATTTGTTATTGAATCATTTATTAAAGAGAATGTAGTACTAACTGTATGATGCTTCTGAAATAAGTCAGAAAGATGTGGTGAATTGTTTTTGTAAATATGACTCATCTTATACATCATTTAGCCTATACAGTCTGTATTTAAGTGTATGATTTAACATTTTCTGATGGTCTAGGGGTAAAAAATTTAATAAAAATCGCAATATCAAATCGCAATTCTTAAAAAAAATCGTAATACCAGCAGTATCAGCACTGAAGATTAACGTTCTGAAGATTAACGGAAGTCTTAAAGGATAATTCCGGTATTTAGCACTTGGAGTCTCTTTTCTGGTTTGTTTTGGATGAACTAGAGCAGTGGACGATGGGTCCTGTCTCGACTCTTGACTCGTTTAGAGTCGCCTTTGACGGCTTCAGAGTGGCTAGCTACCGGCATGCACAATCATGTCCTTAAAACAACCATTAACGTTCGTTTTCAAAACTGTGCAACTCACCGAGTGGTTAGTGGTGTTCATTGATGTTCCAAAACAAGTTTCTGTCGTGTTTTATTTGGCATTTTGTAAAATCCCATTGATTTCTGTTGGGAGGACTCATTGCTTGTTGATATTACTGCGCTTCAGACTCAAATATCGAGCGGAAGTTTATACGCGGTTGTGAGGTATCTGAAAAAATAGTTCCACTATAGCAAATAACACGGATTGAAATCATACATTGTGCCAATATATTTGTTATTAATCATCAACGAACACCACTAACCACTCGGTGAGTTGCACAGTTTTGAAAACGAACGTTAAGGGTTGTTTTAAGGACATGTTAGTGTATGCCTGTAGCCAGCCACTCTGAAGCGGTCAAAGGCGACTCTAAACGAGTCAAGAGTCGAGACGGGACCCATTCGTCCACCGCTCTAGTTCATCCAAAACAAACCAGAAAATAGACTCAAAGTGCTAAATACCGGAATTATCCTTTAAAGAATTAGTTCACCCTAAAATGAAAATTTCCTACTACTTTACTCACCCCAATGCCATCCAAGATATCCATGTTTTTCTTTCCTCAGTGGGTGAGAAATTATGTTTTTTGAGGAAAACATTTCTGGATTTTTCTTCTAACAATGGACTTCATTGGTCACCATCGTATTAAAGTCCAAATCAATGCAGTTTCAAAAGCCTTTGAAGTGTTTAAACGGGCTGTACGCGATCACAGCTGAAGAAGAGATTGTTATCTAGCGAAAAGATAGTTTTTTTTTTTTTATAGACTTTTTACCTTCAATAGTTCGGATTGAGCTGATCAACAAATGGACAGGGAACTACGCCATCACGTTGAAAGGTCACAACAGCGCCGGCAGAAGTACCGCCCCACTGTTTACAATGCGACCGTACGTAGGAGGATAGTTCAAATAGTATTGTTTGCTATTATATATATAGTAATAGTATTCAGTGAATATGAATAGTATATGAATTAGGGCTGCACGATATTGGAAAAAAAATTACATTGCGATATTTTTTTCCCAACGATATATATTGCGATATTGCGAGCCATCAATCCAGTCTAAAGTCAATAATTACCATTCCATGTTATTAATAATTTCACTAATAAGCAAGCTTCATTACAAGTAACAAAAAGGCCACTTAATATTTTATTCCAGAAACATATTTCTCTCAGAATTCGGTGAACGTTCTACACAGGACCTAACGTTCTTCAGGTTCTAGGACCCGAAAAATGATGTTTTCTGGGCTGATTCAGTGGTTCATGTAAACGGCACCTAGAACCAGCAAAAGTAATGATTAATAATATGTAAAATATTGCAATGAGACATTTTAATTGTTTAGTAATAAACAAGTGTTTTCTGTAAAGATGAAGTTGACAATATACTGACTCGCGATCTTCGCAGCAGTGATCGGGAGAAATGCACTTTTCATACAGATTTTTTTTTTTTTATGGTTCTGTTTAAAAGTAGAGATCTCTGTAGATAATAGTTATATTTCAATTTTTTTATTATTATTATTATTATTTTTAGGTGTGTGAGGCGAGTAGGCTACCTTTTATGCTGAGTTTCGGTTCATGGATGATAGCTTAATCTCCAGTTCAGGCGCTGGCTGCTATATTTAATTTTTAGGCTATTTATTAAATCCAGGAAATTTGATAATGAAATACTGATTAAAATTAAGATACAATTAATACAAAACGAAATTTGTTTTAAAGAAAGGCTTTGTGCTTTCTGTTTGAGGTCTCTGTGAAAGTTTCTAATGATGATTGACATACTTTTAGCAGTCTTTTAGTGCCGCTTTCATAACGGTTGCGTCCATAATGTCACGTAACATTGTTTTTTCCTCATAAATGCGAACACGAAAAATAAACGACTTTTAAAAAAAAAGACAACCATCCACAACTTTATAACACTCCAGCAAAGTAGCCTACCTCTTTTTGTAGACGAAATAGGCTAGTCCCAAATAGCTGATTTTGACTTTTTTGCGACGGATCCTCTTCGTAGCGCATTTTTAGCTATAGGATTGCCAGTGAATGTTGGCTGTGAGCGGTGAGCGCGGAGAGATGAACCAATCACTGTGCAGGCACGCGGAACGCGTATGTCACCCCAGCAAAAAACCATACAACAATCTCGTGTTTACTGTGTGCTACTAACGTTACCCTTCACATCGCATGTTCCAGCGATGTGACTATCGCTCATTCGCACATCGCGATGTCAATGTTAAAACAGAATATCGTTCAGCCCTAATATGAATAACATTCTGATGAATATGAATAGTAGTTCAAATAGTATTGCCGGCGTGACCTTTCAACGTGATGACATAGTTCCCTGTCCGTTTGTTGATCAGCTCAATCCGAACTATTGAAGGTAAAAAGTCTATAAATTATAAAAAAAAAATTAAAATGACCTATCGTTTCGCTAGATAACAACCTCTTCTTCAGCTGTGATCGCGTACAGCCCGTTTAAACACTTCAAAGACTTTTGAAACGGCATTGATTTTTTACTTAAAAACAATGGTCACCAATGAAGTCCGTTGTTAGAAGAAAAATCCAGAAATGTTTTCCTCAAAAAACATAATTTCTCTCCCACTGAGGAAAGAAAGACATGGATATCTTGGATGGCATTGGGGTGAGAAAATTATTCGGAAATTTTCATTTTGGGGTGAACTAATCCTTTAAGGGGTTGGAACAACATTAGGGTGTATAATTACTGACAGAATATACATTTTTGGGTGAACTAACCCTTAAATATAAGTAGTGTGGGGGTGCCAAACTAGCACTGTGGTCCAGTCTGTGGTCCAGTCTCTTCGTGCTGTGGTCCAGTCTCTTCATGCCCCATCTGGAAAGTGAACAGATTGACTGATGTTACTAATGGTGATTTATTATTTCATAAACATTTAATAATAACAGTGTGACTACTCCATAAATGTTAACCCTTAAGTTATTTAGGCTGTGCTTTGAGTACTATAAATATTAAACCACACAAGATTAAAATGTAGTTTACAAATGTTATACAATGGAAAGGTTCAATAACACATTGTAAAGGATTAGCTACACCTGAAAATGAAAACTTCTATCATTGAGGGGAAAATAAGATAACGTGCATCAAAATTCTTTACCTGCTAAACTTTTCTAATTTGTACTAATTTGCCATACTATGGAAGTAGGAATATAATACTTTCAATTGTATGACAATAGCAGCATTGAGAAAGGTCTTCTGAAGCTATTATAATACAATTATAAAAATCTATAAACCAGGGCTTGGCATTAACCCTGGTCTTGTAAGTTACTTGTCCTTTGGACAAATAAATCGTTCATTCACTTGTAAAAAAAGAAAAAGAAAAAAAAAGCAGCCTGTCCAGGAATATATAATTTTTTTAAGTAACTTAAGGTTATTAATCTGTGTGTAACGTATGTGTGTGTGTGTGTGTGTGTGTGCGGTGTGTGTGCGGCTGGATGCTTAAATTAAAAGAGCACATAGTATAAAACGGTGATTCAACTTACTTGAAACTTAACGTTAACAGTTAAGTTAACGTTACATTACCTGCGAATTAAGCGGTTGCGTGACATTCATGTTAATACTAGGCATAAATGGCATTATAAAACCCCAATTTGCCCTCCAGGTGGGCATTCCGTCACGTGAAAACTATGAATTAACCGTCCAGTGAATACTTTTAAGTTAATTACTTTTAAGATAATTTAGTTTACTTCCATTCACATTGAAACATTGCCAGCAAAACCTTTACAAAACCTCTAATCAACACATAAGATTAAAAGCCTAAAGCCTAAACTTTACAGCTAAAGTCTAATCAACCTAACCTTACCTCAAAGTTAGTTAACGTTAGCCTAAAAGTTTAGATGCTAACTGACTTTTCCCGAAGACACTAAACCATTTCTATAAAGTAAATATTCAACGGAAGCGTGTCATTTACATGAAAGAATGTGTCAGAAACATTTGTATGTACTATTTGTGTAATTTTGGTGACTAAACTTACCTGAAATTAGCGAAGACAACAGTGAGAGACGGAGCTGCTGCTTGTCGTCAGTTGAGCTCCCCGCCCGTTTCTATAGTAACTCCAGTTCAAATCTGGTTCAAATGCAACTCGAGTGCGCGCGCCAATTAAAAGACGTAGAAGTCACGCATCATTTACATAAAAGAAGAATTGATGGAGGGAATTATTTGATAATCAGATAAAATATCCAGAAATGTGAGGTTAACATTATTAAGTGGCCATCACCAAACTGTAAACGGAATGAGTATATGAAGCATGAGTGTAAAACAATACAAAATCATTTATATAATAGGTTATAATAGGCAATAATATAATGTAATATATAATAGCCTATAATATTATATAGCTTTATAAATGGTTAACGTGGTGTTGAAATAAAATTGCAAACACATTTACTAAAAACTAAACATGATATAAGGCATGAATATATTTTGTGAAATATACACAATATGTACACATATTTACAGATGTAACATGAGGAACAATTTAAAAGATTTATGTTCAATGTATTTTGAAATAATATATTTTCAAAATGTATTTCAATATATTTAACAGTGCTTCACATATGTGAATAGCATATCTATCTATCTATACATCTATCTATAAATTATGGGAAGGTCTGTCTGGCTGTCTGTCTGTTAACAACATTTTCAAACTTGACAGGTTTTTTTTGCTACGGGCACAAGTAAGTGCAGTGTAAAGTTTGACATTGTTTGGATTAGAAATGTAAAATATATTGTTAAATATATCGGTAAAAGAAGGTAATTGTTTAAAAATAAACATTCTGGCATAAACACTCACAGCTACACTGTTTACTTCTGAATATTGTTTTTTATTCACAGCTTTTCTCCGAGTTCAGTGTGTAGCCTGCCTGAATCGTGTAGTTAAATTTTCCTTGGTGCTTTCTTCCATGCATAAATAAAAATGTCACTGAACTTTTGCTGTGTAATTGTAACAATGAGCACTCAAACACACCAAAACAACAATTATTAAAAACACACACAAAAACTGATTTTGCACGGGCACTTTGTCATCATTTGTAGTAGCCTATTCATACACTGTTTGCTCAAGCGTAGCGTTTTCTCTGAGTTCACTGTGTAGCCTGCTCCCTGAATCGTCACACTTACTCATTTGTGGATGTTCTGAATCTGTAAGTCAGCTATGCTCTACTTATAAATATTGGCCCGGTTTCACAGACAGGGCTTAGACTAAGCCAGGATTAGACCATAGATCAATTAGGACATTTAAGTAATTTTTATGAACATGCTTAGAAAAAAACATTACCGATGTGCATCTTAAAACTAAAAAGGCACTGATATATTTTTAAGATCAGTCAGTGCAAGTTTATTTCAGTGGAAACAGCTCAGACTTACATTTTAGTCTAGGACTAGTCTTAAGCCCTGTCTGTGAAACCAGGGGATTATATTTCATTCTGGTGTGCTTAACGTTATCACTACTGTGTAATAGTAGCTTATGCTATTCACCAACTAAACATATACTATTCAATGCGTTAACAATTCTCTTTCACGGGCATCATAGCCTATTCACAAACTGTTTTTACTCAAGCGTAGCGTTTTCTCTGAGTTCACTGTGTAGTCCGCTCCCTGCATCGTGTGGTTCAATTTTCCACATTTATTTTATGTCATTATTTCAGGATCAGTATTTGCTTTCTACCATACACAAATAAAAATGTCACTGAACTTTTGCTGTGTAATTGTAACAAGGAGCACTCAAACACACCAAAACAACAATTACTAAAAACACACAAAAAAAACTGATTTTGCACAGGCATTTTGCACTAGTTAATATTAATTTATTAATAGGCTATATAGTGCTGGTTTATTGGGGTGATGTTATAAACTACTGTGATGTTTAAAATGATTATATGGATATATATAGTCATTATACAAATCTAGTGATTGTAAACTAATGTTAAGAAGCGCACATTTGTTAACGAGTGTCCTTAACATTGAGAATGTACAGCAAACAACATGTTCCCAGAACGTTTTATGATAGCCTAAATATAACATTCAGAAAATACTAATAACATAAAGACGTTCCAAGAACCTTGTTCTAAGAACGTTTTCTATCAACGTTATGAGAACTTTCATCCAGCACAACATAACATCATAAAGATGTTCCAAGAACCTTGTTCTAAGAACGTTTTCTATCAACGTTATGAGAACTTTCATCCAGCACAACATAACGTCATAAAGACGTTCCAAGAACCTTGTTCTAAGAACGTTTTCTATCAACGTTATGAGAACTTTCATCCAGGACAACATAACATCATAAAGACGTTCCAAGAATCTTGTTCTAAGAACGTTTTCTATCAACGTTATGAGAACTTTCATCCAGCACAACATAACATCATAAAGACGTTCGAAGAACCTTGTTCTAAGAACGTTTTCTATCAACGTTATGAGAACTTTCATCCAGCACAACATAACATCATAAAGACGTTCCAAGAATCTTGTTCTAAGAACGTTTTCTATCAACGTTATGAGAACGTTCATCAATCACAACATAACGTCATAAAGACGTTCCAAGAACCTTGTTCTAAGAACGTTTTCTATCAACGTTATGAGAACTTTCATCCAGGACAACATAACATCATAAAGACGTTCCAAGAATCTTGTTCTAAGAACGTTTTCTATCAACGTTATGAGAACTTTCATCCATCACAACATAACATCATAAAGACGTTCCAAGAATCTTGTTCTAAGAACGTTTTCTATCAACGTTATGAGAACTTTCATCCAGCACAACATAACATCATAAAGACGTTCCAAGAATCTTGTTCTAAGAACGTTTTCTATCAACGTTATGAGAACGTTCATCAATCACAACATAACGTCATAAAGACGTTCCAAGAACCTTGTTCTAAGAACGTTTTCTATCAATGTTATGAGAACTTTCATCCAGCACAACATAACATCATAAAGACGTTCCAAGAATCTTGTTCTAAGAACGTTTTCTATCAACGTTATGAGAACGTTCATCAATCACAACATAACATCATAAAGACGTTCCAAGAACCTTGTTCTAAGAACGTTTTCTATCAATGTTATGAGAACGTTCATCAATCACAACATAACGTCATAAAGACGTTCCAAGAACCTTGTTCTAAGAACGTTTTCTATGAACGTTATGAGAACTTTCATCCAGCACAACATAACATCATAAAGACGTTCCAAGAATCTTGTTCTAAGAACGTTTTCTATCAACGTTATGAGAACTTTCATCCATCACATAACATCATAAAGACGTTCCAAGAACCTTGTTCTAAGAACGTTTTCTATCAACGTTATGAGAACTTTCATCCAGCACAACATAACATCATAAAGACGTTCCAAGAATCTTGTTCTAAGAACGTTTTCTATCAACGTTATGAGAACTTTCATCCACACAACATAACATCATAAAGACGTTCCAAGAACCTTGTTCTAAGAACATTTTCTATCAACGTTATGAGAACTTTCATCCAGCACAACATAACATCATAAAGACGTTCCAAGAATCTTGTTCTAAGAACGTTTTCTATCAACGTTATGAGAACGTTCATCAATCACAACATAACGTCATAAAGACGTTCCAAGAACCTTGTTCTAAGAACGTCTATCAACATTATGAGAACGTTCATCCAGCACAACATAACATCATAAAGACGTTCCAAGAATCTTGTTCTAAGAACGTTTTCTATCAACGTTATGAGAACTTTCATCCACACAACATAACATCATAAAGACGTTCCAAGAACCTTGTTCTAAGAACATTTTCTATCAACGTTATGAGAACTTTCATCCATCACAACATAACATCATAAAGACGTTCCAAGAACCTTGTTCTAAGAACGTTTTCTATCAACGTTATGAGAACTTTCATCCAGCACAACATAACATCATAAAGACGTTCCAAGAATCTTGTTCTAAGAACGTTTTCTATCAACGTTATGAGAACTTTCATCCATCACAACATAACATCATAAAGACGTTCCAAGAATCTTGTTCTAAAAACGTTTTCTATCAACGTTATGAGAACGTTCATCAATCACAACATAACATCATAAAGACGTTCCAAGAACCTTGTTCTAAGAACGTTTTCTATCAACGTTATGAGAACTTTCATCCAGCACAACATAACATCATAAAGACGTTCCAAGAATCTTGTTCCAAGAACGTTTTCTATCAACGTTATGAGAACTTTCATCCATCACAACATAACGTCATAAAGATGTTCCAAGAACCTTGTTCTAAGAACGTTTTCTATCAACGTTATGAGAACTTTCATCCAGCACAACATAACATCATAAAGACGTTCCAAAAACCTTGTTCTAAGAACGTTTTCTATCAACGTTATGAGAACTTTCATCCAGCACAACATAACATCATAAAGACGTTCTAAGAATGTTTTCTATCAACGTTATGAGAACTTTCATCCAGCACAACATAACATCATAAAGACGTTCCAAGAACCTTGTTCTAAGAACGTTTTCTATCAACGTTATGAGAACGTTCATCAATCACAACATAACATCATAAAGACGTTCCAAGAACCTTGTTCTCATAATGTTTTCTATCAACGTTAAGAGAACGTTCATCAATCACAACATAACATCATAAAGACGTTCCAAGAACCTTGTTCTAAGAACGTTTTCTATCAACGTTATGAGAACTTTCATCAATCACAAATAACATCATAAAGACGTTCCAAGAACCTTGTTCTAAGAACGTTTTCTATCAACGTTATGAGAACTTTCATCAATCACAAATAACATCATAAAGATGTTCCAAGAACCTTGTTCTAAGAACGTTTTCTATCAACGTTATGAGAACTTTCATCCAGCACAACATAACATCATAAAGACGTTCGAAGAACCTTGTTCTAAGAACGTTTTCTATCAACGTTATGAGAACTTTCATCCAGCACAACATAACATCATAAAGACGTTCCAAGAACCTTGTTCTAAGAACGTTTTCTATCAACGTTATGAGAACGTTCATCAATCACAACATAACATCATAAAGACGTTCAAAGAACCTTGTTCTAAGAACGTTTTCTATCAATGTTATGAGAACGTTCATCAATCACAAATAACATCATAAAGACGTTCCAAGAACGTTGTTCTAAGAACGTTTTCTATCGACGTTATGAGAACTTTCATCCATCACAACATAACGTCATAAAGATGTTCCAAGAACCTTGTTCTAAGAACGTTTTCTATCAACGTTATGAGAACTTTCATCCAGCACAACATAACATCATAAAGACGTTCGAAGAACCTTGTTCTAAGAACGTTTTCTATCAACGTTATGAGAACTTTCATCCAGCACAACATAACATCATAAAGACGTTCCAAGAACCTTGTTCTAAGAACGTTTTCTATCAACGTTATGAGAACGTTCATCAATCACAACATAACATCATAAAGACGTTCAAAGAACCTTGTTCTAAGAACGTTTTCTATCAACGTTATGAGAACGTTCATCAATCACAACATAACATCATAAAGACGTTCAAAGAACCTTGTTCTAAGAACGTTTTCTATCAACGTTATGAGAACGTTCATCAATCACAACATAACATCATAAAGACGTTCAAAGAACCTTGTTCTAAGAACGTTTTCTATCAACGTTATGAGAACGTTCATCAATCACAACATAACATCATAAAGACGTTCAAAGAACCTTGTTCTAAGAACGTTTTCTATCAACGTTATGAGAACGTTCATCAATCACAACATAACATCATAAAGACGTTCAAAGAACCTTGTTCTAAGAACATTTTCTATCAACGTTATGAGAACTTTCATCCAGCACAACATAACATCATAAAGACGTTCCAAGAATCTTGTTCTAAGAACGTTTTCTATCAACGTTATGAGAACGTTCATCAATCACAACATAACGTCATAAAGACGTTCCAAGAACCTTGTTCTAAGAACGTCTATCAACGTTATGAGAACTTTCATCCATCACAACATAACATCATAAAGACGTTCCAAGAACCTTGTTCTAAGAACGTTTTCTATCAACGTTATGAGAACTTTCATCCAGCACAACATAACATCATAAAGACGTTCCAAGAATCTTGTTCTAAGAACGTTTTCTATCAACGTTATGAGAACTTTCATCCATCACATAACATAACATCATAAAGACGTTCCAAGAATCTTGTTCTAAAAACGTTTTCTATCAACGTTATGAGAACGTTCATCAATCACAACATAACATCATAAAGACGTTCCAAGAACCTTGTTCTAAGAACGTTTTCTATCAACGTTATGAGAACTTTCATCCAGCACAACATAACATCATAAAGACGTTCCAAGAATCTTGTTCCAAGAACGTTTTCTATCAACGTTATGAGAACTTTCATCCATCACAACATAACATCATAAAGACGTTCTAAGAACGTTTTCTATCAACGTTATGAGAACTTTCATCCAGCACAACATAACATCATAAAGACGTTCCAAGAACCTTGTTCTAAGAACGTTTTCTATCAACGTTATGAGAACGTTCATCAATCACAACATAACATCATAAAGACGTTCCAAGAACCTTGTTCTCATAATGTTTTCTATCAACGTTAAGAGAACGTTCATCAATCACAACATAACATCATAAAGACGTTCCAAGAACCTTGTTCTAAGAACGTTTTCTATCAACGTTATGAGAACTTTCATCAATCACAAATAACATCATAAAGACGTTCCAAGAACCTTGTTCTAAGAACGTTTTCTATCAACGTTATGAGAACTTTCATCAATCACAAATAACATCATAAAGATGTTCCAAGAACCTTGTTCTAAGAACGTTTTCTATCAACGTTATGAGAACTTTCATCCAGCACAACATAACATCATAAAGACGTTCGAAGAACCTTGTTCTAAGAACGTTTTCTATCAACGTTATGAGAACTTTCATCCAGCACAACATAACATCATAAAGACGTTCCAAGAACCTTGTTCTAAGAACGTTTTCTATCAACGTTATGAGAACGTTCATCAATCACAACATAACATCATAAAGACGTTCAAAGAACCTTGTTCTAAGAACGTTTTCTATCAACGTTATGAGAACGTTCATCAATCACAAATAACATCATAAAGACGTTCCAAGAACCTTGTTCTAAGAACGTTTTCTATCAACGTTATGAGAACTTTCATCAATCACAAATAACATCATAAAGATGTTCCAAGAACCTTGTTCTAAGAACGTTTTCTATCAACGTTATGAGAACTTTCATCCAGCACAACATAACATCATAAAGACGTTCGAAGAACCTTGTTCTAAGAACGTTTTCTATCAACGTTATGAGAACTTTCATCCAGCACAACATAACATCATAAAGACGTTCCAAGAACCTTGTTCTAAGAACGTTTTCTATCAACGTTATGAGAACGTTCATCAATCACAACATAACATCATAAAGACGTTCAAAGAACCTTGTTCTAAGAACGTTTTCTATCAACGTTATGAGAACGTTCATCAATCACAACATAACATCATAAAGACGTTCCAAGAACCTTGTTCTCATAACGTTTTCTATCAACGTTATGAGAACGTTCATCAATCACAAATAACATCATAATGACGTTCCAAGAACCTTGTTCTAAGAACGTTTTCTATCGACGTTATGAGAACTTTCATCAATCACAAATAACGCCATAAAGACGTTCCAAGAACCTTGTTCTAAGAACGTTTTCTATCAACGTTATGAGAACGTTCATCAATCACAACATAACATCATAAAGACGTTCCAATAACCTTGTTCTAAGAACGTTTTCTATCAACATTATGAGAACGTTCATCAATCACAAATAACGTCAAAAAGACGTTCCAAGAAACTTGTTCTAAGAACGTTTTCTATCAACGTTATGAGAACTTTCATCAATCACAAATAACATCATAAAGACGTTCCAAGAACCTTGTTCTAAGAACGTTTTCTTTCAACGTTATGAGAACTTTCATCAATCACAAATAACGTCATAAAGACGTTCCAAGAACCTTGTTCTAAGAACGTTTTCTATCAACGTTATGAGAACTTTCATCAATCACAAATAACGTCATAAAGACGTTCCAAGAACCTTGTTCTAAGAACGTTTTCTATCAACGTTATGAGAACTTTCATCAATCACAAATAACATCATAAAGACGTTCCAAGAACCTTGTTCTAAGAACGTTTTCTATCAACGTTATGAGAACTTTCATCAATCACAAATAACGTCATAAAGACGTTCCAAGAACCTTGTTCTAAGAACGTTTTCTATCAACGTTATGAGAACTTTCATCAATCACAAATAACGTCATAAAGACGTTCCAAGAACCTTGTTCTAAGAACGTTTTCTATCAACGTTATGAGAACGTTCATCAATCACAAATAACGTCATAAAGACGTTCCAAGAACCTTGTTCTAAGAACGTTTTTTTCTCAACGTTACAAGAACGTTAATAACGTTGTATGAACGTTCCGAAAACATTATTTTAATAACGTTGTGTACTAACATTTACACAACTTTTAAAGAACGTTAGTGAAAGTTCTGGGAACGTTCCCTGTTAGCTGGGGACCTACAGTACAGTCAAGTGAGAGCAAATCTGCAAATGCATCATATATTTGCCAGCGATTGA
Organism: Squalius cephalus; assembly: GCF_949319135.1. NCBI lineage: Eukaryota > Metazoa > Chordata > Actinopteri > Cypriniformes > Leuciscidae > Squalius > Squalius cephalus. The sequence goes on along the minus strand of NC_137146.1, from coordinate 23,775,274 downwards.
AGATCTTTATTAGTTGAACATCTTCGTAAGCTGTCTGTGAATGAATGATTCCACAGGACGATATATTCGATTTCATTTCACTCAGGTAATACATTTTACAACCAAACAGATTATTACGCCATGGTAGCACTACTAGAAAGTATGACATTACCAGTTTTTTGGACATATACATTAATTTATACATTAAATAAGCTACCATTGCCCACCGTTTATGAACACCCACCATCCCGCGGTAGTTTGTGTGTATAGTTGCGCAGTGGCATGCGAACTCGACTTGAAAACGAATGCCTTTAATTGCCTGCCGTAGACACAGTTAACCAGTTTAAACATGCTTGCAGAAATATACATTTGATTATATTTTGGAGAACCGACAGAAGAAGATTCGTCGATGTACTTTTTGTTTTTTTTGTGTTCAGATATTCAGTAGCAGTCATGAGCGCGAGCACATGTGAAGAGTTTTAACTCTTTCTTCTCTGTGTCAATTGCATGCCTTTGAATGCAACACTCTGCAGATTCACTTTATTTCGACATTGTCTAATAATCCAAATGTAGTTGTATAAGTTATATTACTACAAACCAAAGGACAGGCAATGATTTTCTTTTTCTGGCTACAGATGGGAGAAAATGCTTTTTGTTGCAAAGAGAGCCAATCTACTTATGAAAATAATAGCCTAGTCATTTAAATAAAAATAAATAATCGAAATAATATAATTTTATATATATGACGACTTCAAATGCAAAAGCCTCTAAGTACCATCTGAAATTTTCTTCTAAAAGAGCATTTTTATCAAGCTTGTACGTTTATGTTCAGTTATTTCACTTAAATGGCAATGAAAAGTACCTATTAATTGTCATTAAAGTGAAATTACTGAACTTAAATATACAAGCTTGATAAAAATGCTTGTTTTAGAAGAAAGTTTCAGATGGCACTCAGAGGCTTTTGCATCTGAAGTCTTCTTCATATATATATATATATATATATATATATATATATATATATATATAATCCGAAGTAAGTTACTCGCTACTTGAGTAGTTTTTTCATTGGATACTTTTTTACTCTTACTCAAGTAACTATTAAGATTATTACTTTTACTTTTACTTTGAGTAAATATTTCTATAAGTACTTGTACTTTTACTTGAGTACAGTTTTTGGGTACTCTACCCACCTCTGGGGATTAAAATAGTATGAATAAAAAAGTGTCAGTAAAACAATAAAGTAGGGTACAGGTTAACATTAGTGGTGGGCAGATCGAGGCTTCGTGGAACACTGAAAAAGTTTAATCAAATGTGCAGTATTGTGTCGAGGCTTCGAAACAATCTGACACCCGTCTCCACGGTGACCCCTAGTGGTCAGAACAGTGGAAATGCAACAAAAACATGCATAACAACACCTACAAATCTATTGCAATTTTTTTATTGAAAGTAAAATCTTTCAAATTCAATTACCTAATCATCTAATAAGATTATCAAGTGTCTAGTCTATATGTTCTTTTATTAATTGTCAGGGTTTGTTTTGTTTGTTGAATGGCTCAACTAAACAGGCCAATAATAGACTAGGCCTATGCCATTATTCATTTTAATTACACTAATGTCTAATTAAAACGTCTACAAATGTATAAAACTGATCAGAGATCAGGTAAAATCCACAGACACTTGTTCAATGGTTCTCAGTGACTCCTCATTATTCATGGGTTGACAAAGATCATCGCCCCCAGCGGTGAACCAATGAAAGTGTTTCGAAACGTTTTGAACCAGTTATTACGTAATGAAGCCTCGTTTACTGAAATCACGTGACTCTGGCAGTTTGATACACGCTCCGCACCACTGATTCAGACCAAAAGATTCATAACGGTTTTGAAGCTTCATGAAGCAGTGTTTTGAAATTGCCATCACTAACTTCTTGTATTTTTATGTAAAATATCTGTCTTCTGCTAAATCTGTTTTAAACTAGATATACCGCATCGCGGTACAAAATATGACCGCCGCTCAGGCCTGCACTGGCTTTCCACAAAAATAAATGACGTGGAGTAATTTGGCTGTATTGCGTGTTTATGTATATACCTAAAAAAAGTAATAGTATGTGCATGTCTGTCTGTGTGTGTGTGTGTGTGTGTGTGTGTGTGTATGTGTGTGTCTGTGTGTGTGTGTGTGTGTGTGTGTGTGTGTGTGTGTCTGTGCGTGTATGTATGTGTGCGTACATGTGTGCGCGTGTGTGTTTGTGTGTGTGTGTCTGTGCATGTGGATTTGTATGTGTGTGTATGGGTGTGTGTCTGTGCGTGTGGATGTCAGTGTGTGTGCATGCTTGCGTTTGTTTGTATTCCTGCATGTGTGTGTGTGACAGTATCATCCTAAACCAGCAACCCTTCGCTCAACAGCACCATCTACAGGCCGATGAGTGTACAGTCACTAAATGTGCACATAAATGAATTTATTTTATACCCCCCCCATGGATGAAATTCTACATAACTTAGCAGAGGATACCCCCAGAGGATGTCAAGTTAATCATACACATGAAATATGGTGCAGTTCTGAACATCTCCACTGAAGATAGGGGCGATTAAAGCAGAATAATATTGCATTTTCATTTTTTATGGGAGGGGCGCAAATCACAAATGAGTGATTATGGGCTAGGTTGATGTGGGCCCTTAAGAGCAACATACCATAAAAATTTCTTCATCCTCGGTGCCACGGTTCAGGTAGTTATTTAGGAAAAACTGAATTTTTTTGGGTTTGGGGGGGCCCAGCGCGGGGGGGGAGTGGCCCCCGGGGACCAAACGAAATTTTTCCGTAGAAGTCTAGTGGGGCTACATGCCCACCAAATTTCATGTTCCCCGGTATTTCGGTGTCCCTGGTATCGTTGACGAAAAATTTACGGGGGCCCCAGCGCGGGGGGGGGGGAAGTGGCCCCCGGGGACCAAACGAAATTTTTCCGTAAAAGTCTAGTAGTCCAACATACCATAAAAATTTCTTCATCCTCGGTGCCACGGTTCAGGTAGTTATTTAGGAAAAACTGCATTTTTTGGGGTTTGGGGGGGCCCAGCGCGGGGGGGGGAGTGGCCCCCGGGGACCAAACGAAATTTTTCCTTAGAAGTCTAGTGGGGCTACATGCCCACCAAATTTCATGTTCCCCGGTGCTTCGGTGTCCCTGGTATCGTTGACGAAAAATTCAGTAAGGTGACGAAAAAAAAAAAAAAAAAAAAACTTTGACAATCCCTAAATGACCGCTTTCGCTAGCTATGCTAGCGGCGGTCATAATAATGACTATTATTTATAATAGAGTATAATAGAATTATACTGTTATTTAGATATGATTTAATAATGTACTGGATATATAGTAAATTAATTAGTATAAAAAAAAGAAAAAAAAGTTGTTGATTTTGGCCTATGGAATGTTGTTCCACTCCTCTTCAATGGCTGTGCGAAGTTGCTGAATATTGGCAGGACCTGGAACACGCTGTCATATACGCCAATCCAGAGCATCCTAAACATGCTCAATGGGTGACATGTCCGGTGACTATGCTGGCCATGCAAGAACTGGGATGTTTTCAGCTTCCAGGAATTGTGTACAGATCCTTGCAACATGGGGCCGTGCATTATCATGCTGCAACATGAGGTGATGGTCGTGGATGAATGGCACAACAATGGGCCTCAGGATCTCGTCACAGTATCTCTGTGCATTCAAAATGCCATCAATAAAATGCACCTGTGTTCATTGTCCATAACATACGCTTGCCCATACCATAACCCCACCGCCACCATGGGCCACTCGATCCACAACGTTGACATCAGCAAACCGCTCACCCACATGACGCCATACGTCGTATGGTGTAAGCTGTCTGCCATCTGCCCTGTACAGTGAAAACCGGGATTCATCCGTGAAGAGAAGACCTCTCCAAAATGCCAGACGCCATCGAATGTGAGCATTTGCCCACTCAAGTCGGTTACGACGACGAACTGCAGTCAGGTCGGGACCCCGATGAGGACGACGAGCATGCAGATGAGCTTCCCTGAGACGGTTTCTGACAGTTTGTGCAGAAATTCTTTGGTTATGCAAACCGATTGTTGCAGCAGCTGTCCGGGTGGCTGGTCTCAGACGATCTTAGAGGGGAAGATGCTGGATGTGGAGGTCCTGGGCTGGTATGGTTACACGTGGTCTGCGGTTGTGAGGCCGGTTGGATGTACTGCCAAATTCTCTGAAACGCCTTTGGAGACGGCTTATGGTAGAGAAATGAACATTTAATTTATGGGCAACAGCTCTGGTGGACATTCCTTCAGTCAGCATAAATGAATATGTTTGGGATGCTCTGGATCGGCGTATACGACAGCGTGTTCCATGCCACACCTGTGAGGTGGATGGATTATCTCGGCAAAGGAGAAGTGCTCACTAAAACAGATTTAGACAGATTTGTGAACAATATTTGAGAGAAATAGGCCTTTTGTGTCTTAGATCTTTGAGTTCAGCTCATGAAAAATGGGGGCAAAAACAAAAGTGTTGCATTTATAATTTTGTTCAGTGTACTTTACATTGTGTTTCATGTGAGTTATATGATCTTACGTCAGTATCTCCAATTCACAGTGAGGACTCTGTAATACACCAGACAGCAGCTTGACTCCCGAATTTCCTAGTACATTCCAAGACATATTCAGTTGTCTCAGGTGTGAGGGGTTTGATCTCAGAGCTGAAGCCAGAGCTGCACAACCTTCATCTGTGACTCCACAATCAATCAACCTGTATAGAATGACACACTCTTCACTCTCTCTGTTTAGATCAGATCAACAGGTACAAGTCACAATTCTAAACCGACTATTGATTATGTCTACATTTCCATTGGAGATTTATCACAGTCATGAGAATAATAAAGTTATTATTCTACTTACACAACACTGTTCTAACAGAAAACCCTTATTGCGCTCCGACCTGCTCATCACCCCAAATTACATACTAAAAATCTGACCCTGTCAAAAAAGCAGTGCTTTCTGCAATTATTAATTATTGAAAAAAATTGCATGAAATAACCACTTTAACCACTACATGGTTTCAATGTTCCACCTATTGCAGGGGTGTCCAACCCAGCTACTGGAGGGCCACTGTCTTGCAGAGTTCAGCTCGAGCCACAATGAACACACCAGAACCAGCTAATCGAGGCCTTACTAGGCATTCTAGAAGCCCTCAAGGACCAAGTTTGGACACCCCTGACCTATTGACTGTTATATATAAACCAATGTTGTGAGTGGAACATTGTCACTAAGTAGTCCACAAAGATGAAGATGAGAGCAGAAGTACGTCAAATAGTCAAGTTACTTTAATTAAACAACATAATCAAAGTAACATTGTGTATGGACACAAACACCATACAAAGAGTGTAGAGAACTGGAGGTCTTAAATACACAGGCAAACAGACCACATACAAAACAGGTGTACTCTAATTAGTAACATACTTAGCAACCATGACAACTAATGACAGTGGGAACAAACACAAGCAAACTAAATGTCCAAAATGAAAGTGAAACAAAGGCAAAATATGACAGACATACTTAATTTCAAGGGATTTTCACAGGTTATGCACTGGATATACAGTACCAGTCAAAAGTCTGGACACATTACTATTTTTGATGTTTTTGAAATAAGTCTCTTATGCTCATCAAGCCTGCATTTATTTTATCAAAAATACAGAAAAAAAACCTGTAATATTGTGAAATATTATTACAATTTTAAATAATGGTTTTCTATTGTAATATACTTAAAAATATAATTTATTTATGTGATGCAAAGCTGAATTTTCATCAGCCATTACTCCAGTCACATGATCTTTCAGAAATCATTATAATATGCTGATTATTATCAATGTTGGAAACAGTTGTGCTGCCTAATATTTTTGTATAACCTGTCATACTTTTTTCAGGATTCTTTGATGAATAAAAAGTAAAAAAAAAAAAAAAATCATGAAAATCTGACTTTTTCCCTGTTTAAGTGCTCTAATCGGGTCCCTGGTGCATCTACCAACCCAGAAAATGTGAAAAGTGACAGCCCAGTAACTTTTTTTGGGAAGCCTTTGTTACGACCCCTTTGCTCAAGGAGTAGCAACATGAATGGGGAGGCCAAACACATAAAATATAAAGATGCAAAAACACAACTACATCAAGCCTTGGACTGGAGAGGGTGAGAAAGCCAGCATGACAACCAAACAGCGAGAACCACAGCGACCAAACCCCAAGCTTTTGACTCCAGAGGGTGAGAAAGCCAGCATCTTATAAGCAGCATGGTTAATCACCATCAATTCCCCACATCTGCGTCAAAGCATTTAACCTGAAGACACAAAAAGTGTTACCCAGAGACACCTGCTGGACAAAATAAAGTACCACAGCCCCTTGGATCGTCACACCTTTCTCTGCAAGCATTTAAAAAAAAATCAGATTTCGCTGCCCTTCTGACATTGGAAGGGGATGTTATTATAATATTACCACCCCTTAATCTTTCCACCCACAGCACCGCCATTTGGTTTTCGCAAGTGACAATAGAGTAACTAGTTCTGATGCAATGGCAAAAGTGCAAGCAAAAGCATGCAAACTGTACTGTTGTTGCTGCACAGAACAATATAGGAGACGAGCACAAAACAATATAGAGTCCCAGCCTCAGAGGAGACAAGAGACCAGTGGATTTGTTTTATTTTCAGTAGATATCCCCCAGAAACATTAACTACACAACAACTACATAAATTTATCCACTAACCATTCGGAAACGTCAAGGTGCAGTCTAAAAGTTACAACCTCTTCCTGAGTCTCTCCGTAAAGCTGCCCACCTCTACTGGTTATGTCTGAGATTTTGGATGATTCATGTGTTTTTGTTATTGATGGAGTATCTGAAGCTCATGTAAAGGATCGGCACTCTTCTGAATGGGGGCAGGAAGCAGCAGCACATTTGCGGGACACACACAAAAATGGCGAATTTTTGCTCACATCCAAAAAGGGGCAAATTTGAATAAATTATCCTGATATAATCAATTATCTGGGGTGTTTTTGAGCTGAAATTTCACAGACACATTCTAGGGACACCATAGATTTATATTACATCTTGTGAAAACGGGCAACTTGGTATCTTTATCTAACCAAATATTGGACAATCTATTTAATAAAAACTACACTCTTCTTAGTACTTGGCATGCACTCCCCATTTCCTTTCTGGGCAGAATAAATGTTATCAGAACAAATATTCTCCCTACATTTTTATATTTATTTCCATCTCCTCCCGGTTATATCAGGTCAGGACACAGACAAGGTTTTATTTTTCTTCAAAATAGGAAAGCATTACGTACTACAAAAGCCTGTCAATAATCCAGACAGGAACTCAAAACAGACTGAACAAATTCAGAGGAACTCCCAGGGTAGCGTCCTCTGTAGATTGACAACATCTGAAGAGCCAGAACAAGGCGGTGTAGCGCAGAGGGGTTGAAGAGGCGGAGGGCTGGCGGCTCCCGGGGAGCACCTGAAGCAGGGCAGAGAAAAAGGCGACCCACAATCAGACCAGGGCTGAATGCAGCCGAACTGCCTGGGAAATTCAGGAGGAGATAGAGAAAATAAAACTAAAAAATGAAACCAAAACCTGGCAAAGATCCAACACAACACTGTAGAACACAAGCCAAAGCAACTGGAACTATCGCTCACACATAGCTCAAACAACGATCTGGCACAAGACAACACACACGAGGGGACTAAATCGGAGATAGAAGTAATTAATTGATACTGGATCAGGTGAGGTGAGTGAAACAATAACGAGGTAAGGAATGGGATAACAAGGGGGCAGGATGAGATACCGCAATGACACATGGTGAACTGTCAAAACAAACCCATATGCTCCAAACAAACACACAACAGACACCGGGAATGGACGGACAGATCAGCCCAGGGACATGACGTTATTAATCTAACCATTTTTTCAAAGATATTAATAGACACTTTTCTAAATTTATTTGGAACCACAAAACGCTCTGTATTAATTTTAACAAATTGATGAAACCAAAAGATAAGGAAGGTGTTGCTTTACCAACCTTTCAATTTTATTATTGGTCAGCAGGTGAAGCACATGGTCAGCTGGTAATGAAAGAACTGACTCAAGTGGTTTAACATGAAAGCAATGACTTGTGCTCCCCTTTTCTGCCTTTCATTATAAATATAAAAAAATAACTCAAATGCATTTCAACAAACTTTATTATTTCAGATACTCTTTTGGCATGGAGAGATGTCAGAACCTATTAAAATTAAAATTCCAGACAATCTTTCCTTGCTATCTCCTATTGCTTTTAACCCCGGTTTTCCTGTTTGTCTGCATAATATACTGTAGGTCTTTCAGCCTGGTTCAAATTTCTCAACAATATCCTGCCTTTTTTCGGGGTAATACATTAAAATCTTTCAACAATTATCGTATCAATATAACATACCACAATCAATTTTTTTTTAAATATCTTCAGTTGCATCACTTTATAAAATCTTTGTCTGATAATGGCAAACTGAGATTTGAACTTACTGGCATTGATAAATAGTTTTACCAAAGGGTTAATATCTGCTATATATGATGCTTTGTCTGACACATGCACTTCCTCTTTAGAGAATTTGAAGAGAGTTTGAGGCATTTCCAAGACAACTCTCTGAATCAATACTGCAAAGTCAACCTGCCATACCAAACAAGACCAAAGGGAGATGCCAAAGGACTGAATATAGCTATACAGATCCATTCTGAATTCTGTATTAAACACAACAAAATGTAAATCCATCCATCCATCCATCCATCTTCTTTCAGTTAACCGGGGCCGGGCCCCTAAGCAGAGATGCCCAGACTTCCATCTCCCTAGACACTTCCTCCAGCTCTTCCGGGGGGACACAGAGGAATTCCCAGGCCAGCCGGGAGACATAGTCCCTCCAGCGTGTCCTAGGTCTTTTCCGGGAAGGCATCCAGGAGGCATCTGGAACAGATGCCCGAGCCACCTTAGCTGGCCCCTCTCGATGTGGAGGAGCAGCGGCTCTAAACTCCTCCCGAGTGACCGAGCTTCTCACCCTATCTCTAAGGGATCGCCCAGCCACCCTGCGGAGAAAGCTCATTTCGGCCGCCTGTATCTGGGATCTTGTCCTTTCGGACATGACCCACAGCTCATGACCATAGGTGAGAGTAGGAACGTAGATTGACCGGTAAATCGTGAGCTTTGCCTTGCGGCTCAGCTCTTTCTTCACCAGGACAGACCGGTACATCAACCGCATTACTGCAGAAGCTGCACCGATCCATCTGTCAATCTCCCGTTCCATCCTTCCCTCACTAGTGAACAAGACCCCAAGATACTTCAACTCCTCCATTTGAGGCAGGAACTCTCCACGAACCTGAAGTGGGCAAAATGTAAATGGAAAATAAAAACATTCTGAATGTGTGGAAACTCAGCGATCTGAAGGCGGGTTGATGTTATCAGTGAACAGTTCCTCTGTCAGAACAAGCAATCGTGTCTATGTTTGGAGGGTCTGATGCCCATGTGTACATAAACACCACACTGATCCTCACAAGCTTCTCTAAAACACGCTTCTTCTGCGATTATCCGTTATAAAACACTAAAACACTATAGTGTTTTAACACTGACATTAATTTTGACAACTACGCAAATATATTGAACTGTGTTCATGCAGAAATACAATGTTAAAGCGATCAGTGAGCCGAGAGCGCACATACACAGTTAGTTTGCACATAAGTAATAATGGACTCCTGTATGACACTGTAATCATCTTTACCTTTATTACAATCGTCGTCCATCAAAGCTTTATTTGTGACACTGGTTTTCTTTATCCAACTGAGTTTGCGTATCAGTATGTTCATGAAGCGGTTGGGTGTTTTGAGCCACCGTTCAGTCTGTATTTCACAGAGCGCGATGAGAAACGGCTTGGGCTGCTCCGAAACAATAACAGAATACTTACGAGAGAGTTTGTGCTTTGTTTTAATTTATTTTTAAATTAATTTAATTTATTTTTTTTACTTAATAATAATAAAAATGAATGAATTATATTAATGTATTTAAATTAATTGAAGTTATCTCGCAGACCACTTGCAGGACAGATACTTGCTACCTGTCCGCAGACACAGCCACTGTTGCCGTCCTAGGGCTTCCTGCACTGCCATGGGCCCCATACCTTCCTGCACCGCCATGGTCCCAAGACCTTCCTGCACAGTCATGGGCCCTAGACCTACCTGCACCGCTATGGCTTCCTGAGCTGCCATCACCACCATGGTCCCCAGAGTTTCCTGCACCGAACTAATAATTTATCTTTCATACTATATCTTACAGACAGTATAGCCTCTATGGGGCTGTCACGGGATGAAAAAACTATATTTTGTGTTTATAGAACATTTTACAAGCTAATTTTAGTCCTATGATTAAAAAAGAAATATGGATCAAAGGATTCATCTTATTGAGGAAAAAGACACGTTACTATCAGAGAGATGATCTTACTTCAGTATCTCCAGTTTACAGTGAGGATCCTCTAGCAGAGCAGAGAGCAGATGAACTGATTCTCCTAGTTTATTTCTAGTCAGATCCAGTTGTCTCAGGTGTGAGGGGTTTGATCTCAGAGCTGCAGCCAGAGCAGAACAACCTTCATCTGTGACTCCACAATCCCTCAACCTGTAGAGAACAACACACTCTTCACTCTCTCTGCCAGATCAGACAAATTCAAATTCAAAATTCAAACAAATTAAAAAAAAAACTTTTAAATATGTCTACATTTCCATTGAAGACTTACTGTATCACAGTCATGAGAATAATAAAGAAATTTGAAAAGCATTCAACAACTGTGCTTCAAACTTTAATAATAAAAGAGGCACAGAGGAAAGATGATACTCATTTGTTATGTTTGTTAATAATCGTATTGTATGGTACACTGATATTGTGGTAAAGGAACTTAAATAAAAAAAATATTGATTTTGATTTCAGTCCATTCTTCTTGTTTTGTAGGGGTGTAAATCGGACAGTTCATCACAATACGATACGATACCGATTCTCTCAGCCAGCGATACGATATTTGCCGATACCTCAAAAAATTCTGCGATACGATTACGATTCGATTCGATTCAGGGCTATATCGATCGATTAATCGATATTTAGATATTATGTTCACACAACCAGTTACGTTTTTATGCAACCAAAATAATATAACATATTTAATTAAACTCTTTGAAAATTGCACACCCTCTCCCAATTGGGACATTTACAACAGAAGAGGTCATTTGCAAGTACTCCATTCTTGTTCATTTTCATAAATCATGTTTTTTTATTATTATTGTGCATTCCAAGTAATATCAATCAAACTGCAGCTGGGTTGTTTTGATTAATAATAATAATAATAATAATAACTTAAAAAATACAGGTAAATTACAAAATTAAAGTTAATTGAAAGTGCTTTAATATGTTAAAAAATTTTTTAACATTCACATTTCATCTTTCTGAGTCAAACAAAACCAAGTAATTGCTATGATAAATAATACAACACTCGGTTAATCTTTGTAACTTTAATCGCCTCAGCTGACAGACGCCTGACAAACTTTGTTGTTGTGATTAACGTACACGCAATACAGTGAGCTTTTCCCTCACCACTAAACGAGGACCCTCACCACTAAGGTTCCGTGAAAATGTTTCAGCTTTTATTTTCCTTTTACGCCCCGAAGAAGATATCACGGGTTCATCAAGTTCATTGAAATTATCCATCCTCGATCACTTTTAGTCAGCTTTGACGAAACTCCTCTTAGCCAACGCGTCTTTTCAAATTAACATCTGACCTGAATACTGCGAGTCGCTAAAACGGATTTATCGTGTTGTGTTCACCAACAAGGGTGCGACTGCTTGTCTGTTTCTGCTGTAAAACATGAACTCGCGATGCCTTGACAGCGGACAATACCGGCTTTTGTGAAAAAACTTGTTTAGGGTTCAGTCAGTCTTGTCAGGCGTCAATTTCAGATGAGGAGATTAACGTTATAAGACACACCGGCAGACAGTATGGTTGGTGAGTAAACGAAAATGTGCGCTTTGGCGGAAGGATGTTACGTGAGACTGTGGAGAGTGTCAAAATAAAGGTGTATATAGATATTTTACGTGTGGTATCGATGCATCGTATCTTTAGACGTTATATCGATGCATCGATCCATATCGATGTATCGTTACACCCCTATTGTTTTGATGGTTTGGTGATTTTATCAAGTACAACATGTTCCTGGAACAACATCTTTGTTGATCCTGGAACAACATTCCAATCAACAAATCGGATCTGAGGGGCAGAAGGGGTAGAAGTTTACAGTTTATGTCAAGTTTAGGCTTACAAGCAGAGTTAGGTGCTTCTACGTCAGTGTTATTCACCTATCATTTCCCTCTGGTTTTATGGATAAGTTATGGGTAGGGTTGGGACTACATTTTCGGACAGAAAACAAAATATGTTGATCTAGGAATATGTCTTACTTGGTAAAATCATGGTAACCGAACCAACACCCTGACACAGGTAAAGAAGTAATCAAAGTACCAGAAGCAAATAAACCTGCTAAACCACTTCCCACATCTTTTTTCAAAAGTGTGTTAAACAGTTTAGAACTGTTCGTGATCGAATCCCGAGGTGGGCATTGCAACAAGGCACGCTCCGAGTACCAGTTACTCCAACCAGCCGCCAGACTCCATTCCCAGTCAGTTCAGCTGATTTGGGAACAGTTTGGGGACGTGCAGATAGATCTGTTTGCCTCCCACGACTCTTCCCATTGCAACCTGTTTTATTCCCTGACCAAGTGCACGCTCGGCATAGACGCACTGGCGCACAGCTGGCCGCGGTGCCTCCGCAAGTATGCGTTTCTCCCAGTGAGCCTTCTTGTACAGACCCTGTGCAAGATCAGGGAGGACAAGAAGCAGGTCATTTTGGTTGCGCCTCATTGGCCCACCCGGACCTGGTTCTCCTAACTAGTACTCTTCATGACAGCACCTCACCGGCCAATTCCTCTGATGAAGGACCTCCTTTCTCAGAGACAGGGCACCCTATGGTATCCTCGTCCCGATCTTTGGAACCTCCACATGTGGCTCCTGGATGGGACTAGGAAGGTTTGAGTACCCTACCACCAGTGGTGGTGGCTACCATCACTTCCGCTAGAGCATCGTCCACGAGACATGCATACGTGTTGAAGTGGAACATCTTCTCACCAAGAAAACCCCAGAAAATGCCCGATCAGTGTCGCGAAGGGCGTAGTTTCAGGACGTCAGACCAGCTCTTTGTCTGTTATGGTGGGAAGCTGAAGGGAAAGGCTCTCTCCAAGCAAAGGTTGTCTCACTGGATAGTGGACGAGCAAGGTCGACAAGGTCAACGTGCCCCCTTGGTGTGAAGGCTCACTCCACCCGGAGTGTGGCTTCCTCTTGGGCTCTAGCGCATGGCGCCTCACTAAAAGACATCTGCAGAGCTGCAGGCTGGGCGACACCCAACACGTTTGCGAGATTTTATAATCTCAGAGTGGAGCCAGTGTCCTCTCATGTACTCGCTTCAACCAGCCGGTACTAGGATCTGCTCAGGTGTCTTCGCTTGCTCGCCATTCCACTCCTCGGACTGGATACGTGCGATATTCTCCTCAGATGAGCGTCCCCGAGAAGCCCTGAGTTCCTCCAGCGTTGTTGACGTCAACGCCAGAGTTATACCACCGGCAGCTTTTCTCGTTGGACAGGTGCCTCCATGTGTATGGTTCCCCCTCTGGGCGAACCCCACATGTTTATTTCCACTGTAAGCCTCTCTCGAGCATGTGTCTTTCCCTTGGCAAGCCACCTTGCCACCCCTGGGGTTGAAACATTCCACCTTGCGGGCTGGACACCCCAGTGTTTTTCCATATGCAGCTCCCTCCTGGATCATATGTGTATTCTGTAAGTCCCCTCCCCCTTTCCAGTGTGCCTTGGTATTCCTGTGTTAAGTAGGAGTCCTTCGTCCGTGCTAGTCTCACGACAGGGATCTCAGACTTACGCAGGGTACTGGAAGACACCCGAGGTGGTGTGATTAGACTGGGAACCCCATTCGTCGTCACGACGTAACTCATAGTGACCACAGAAGGAAACGTCTCGGTTACGTATGTAACCCTCGTTCCCTGAGTAGGGGACGGAGATGTTACGTCTCCCTGCCACTTCCGCTGTACCACTGGAACGCCTGAGTTCAGTCTTCAAACATATCTGCATGTTGCCAGCGTACTTCCTTATATACCCACGAGGTGGGGGGATGGTGTTACGCTATGCAAATTCCGCAGACCCATGGCATTTCTTTGACATTGGGTCGTTTTATTTCTCGAAGGTGAGAGGCTTTCTAAGCGAAACCCCATTCGTCGGCACAACGTAACATCTCCGTTCCCGACTCAGGGAACGAGGGTTACATACGTAACCGAGATGTTTTGCAGTGTAGTCCTAAAATAAATATGGCTCTGGAGGGTTGTTAAACTGCAGAGTTTAGCTCCAATCCCAATCAAAGACACCTGACAAATCAAGGTCTAATCAAGGTCTTCAGAATTACAGGTAGGTGAGTTTGATCAGGGTTTGAGTTAAACTCTGCAGGGCCAGACTTGAGAAACCCTGACTTAGTCTTACAGAAGACAATAATATGTCTCACTATGAGAGGGATGATCTTACCACAGTTTCTCCAGTTTACAGCCAGGATCCTCCAGTACAACAGAGAGAAGTTTCACACCAGAATCTTGAAGTTTTTTATTAATCAGATTCAGCTGTCTCAGTCGTGAGGGGTTTGATCTCAGAACTGAAGTCAGAGCAGCACAATCTTTCTCTGTGACACCACAATCACTTAAACTGCAGAGAGATGAAATGCATACTTGTTAAACACTATAAACTGAAAACAAAAAGCAACATAGAATAGAGACAAATTAGAATTTTTTTAGGTTGAGTTGAGTAGAAAATAGTGCACATGGTCACCAATAAATGGAATTATCTCCAAATTATTTAGGAACCTTGAGGTCATGGTGTCTCAGATTGCCTAACCCTAACCCTAACTTGGTTAGAATAACAAACTCTTAGTGTGCAAAAGATAAAAGTTATCCAGTTTCTGCACAGGCCAAACAGACACCACATATAGCTACAACAAAAAATTATCCCAACTAACACATATGCTTTGCTATATAAGACTATATTTTGTTTTATTATACCTATTATGTCATATAAATTTTTTCCTTGCCCTGTACATTCCAGTCTTTGGCCCTATCACATCTATGTAATTTCCATCTATTATAAGAGTTGGCCTTTGTTTGTTTGTTTGTCTGTTTAAAATGTAATTGTAAAAATGTAAAAAAAAATAATAAAAAAATAAACTTTTCTAAGTTTGTTTCATAGTCAGATTTGCAACAATAAAGAATAAGCTTTAATGTGGATCGAATCCATATCAATTGTTTAAGTAGTAATTAATTTGTAACATTAAAATGGTTCGTTTCAAACTAATCCACATGTTGAAGACATTGGCTGGCAAGTGGTTTAATACAAGTTTGAGTCCAGCTTGTATTGTTCCCATGACATCTCCCCCTCATTATTCCCATCTATAAAATAGCTAAATACCAGAAATATATTAATTTTAATTAAAAAAAACTGGACAATAACCATATCGTCCTTCCTGCCCTAGGAAGGGCGGCAGGTAGAAGATTAGGCCATGTTAGAGCCCAGTTCTACACCTGTGACACCCACTACACCAGAGAGCATGTCCATATCATCTACATAGCGCAACATTTCTGGAGGCAATAAGAGAGTGATTATAATAATCACTCTACCTCCTCTACAACAGTCTAGCTCACTTCTACCAAGTCTTACGGTAGCCTCATATGGCGCTTTTCCACTGCATGGTACGGCACGGTTCGGCTCGGTACGGTTCGACTCGGCGCGGAACGGTTCGGCTCGCTTCGCTTTTCCACTGCGTGGTACGACTCGACTCGGTACGGCACGGTTCGGTTCGCTTTAGCTCGGTTGCTTTTCCATTGCAGTTAGTACCGCTTCAAAATGGGTGGGACTGATCGTTATAGTTGCCGCCTCTACTGCCATGACATCATCGTAAACGCGCCACATTTCAAACACACAACACAGTGGATGGTGCTCTTGATTCTCGGCATGTGGATGTTTTTAAATTAAATTAAATGTTCTTATAATGGTTTACTATATGGAAGGAAAATTCTTAACGTGTAATTAAACGTTGCGTTCATATTCTGGGCTCATCTGATTTTTTGTACATAGCATAGCCTACTTTATGATTTTAGTATCATAATGATTAATAAATGCATGCACAATTATCCGTGAACTTGATTTGAACAAATGCCTTTCAACTTGTGTGTGCAAAATTCTGAATTAAATGAATGTGCAGCAATCTTTACAAATAGAGAGTCTACTCTAGGCCTAATGTAGCCTACTGTTTTAAACTACTGCCATTAAAAAAGCGCATTTAATGTTAATGTTATGTTATTTTTTTCCATCTGCCTATGTTGATTATGAAAAGTGAACAGCACGAGTAGAGAGACATGGAGCGAGTCAGACATCATTTTGACCACTTCATTAAGTTTTGTTCACTTTGTTTTCTTTAAAGTGAATTTCGTTTTGTATAAATTGTATCTTAATTTTAATAATTTTTTCATCAAACAATTGCCTGGATTGAATAAGATGCAAAATAGACAATTTAACCATTGAGGCGCCCGAGCGGTCACTTGCATTGTACGTTAACTGGAGCGCATCTCATCCTCAAATACACAAAGCTTGAAATGTCTTTAAACGAAATAATTCAAAACAAAAAGAAATAGGCTACTCTCTTATGTAATCCATTATGTGCATTTCTCTCTATAGGCGCGTTTACTACGAATATGGCGATCGTCAACTTCATCTTTGCCATGCACAGACACTGACAGAAAACACTATTTTATAAATAAAAATCAGTGCATGCGTTTTAATAAAATTAAAACTTTAATTGTGATCATTAAAATAATTGAATATTAAATAATTTGTGGCCAAGTTTTGCTCATTTATTAATAGTATATATATAGGCTATATATAGGCCTAATTTTATTAAATTGAACAAGCGCAAAATTCAGCATTCAATCAAATATTCAAAAAGACTTAATAATAATAATGTTATTTCAACATAATATCTCGTTATTTCGACATAATGTGCGTGCAACAAGCAAGATGTGTGTTTGTAAATCTGGGGACGCGTGCACTGATTTTTATTTATAAAATAGTGTTTTCTGTCAGTGTCTGGCAAAGATGAAGTTGACGATCGCCATATTCGTAGTAAACGCGCCTATAGAGAGAAATAACATTATTATTAAGTCTTTTTGAATATTTTATTGAATGCTGAATTTTGCGCTTGTTCAATTTAATAAAATTAAAACTTTAATTGTGATCATTAAAATAATTGAATATTAAATATTTTGTGGCCAAGTTTTGCTCATTTATTAATTATATATATATATATATATATATATATATACACACACACATATGTGTGTGTGTGCCCTCAGCACATGCGTTAAAAATTATCCGGCGCCGCCCCTGACTGCAAGAAACAGTTTACAAGAAACTTTTTAACTGCAAGACACTCACTGGCTATTTAAATCTAGCGGGTTTGTCTCGTGCATGGTCTCGTGTCGCAAATACAATGACACTGGTAGTGACGATTCTGTCTGACCAATCAGTGATCTTCAGTGTTTTCACGTCACATTTTAGTACCGGTACGGTACGCTTGGAACCTCAACAGAGGTGGTACCATTTAAAGCGAGCCGAAGCGAGCCGTACCGTACCGTACCATGCAGTGGAAATGCGCCATAAGCGTGCCGTACCGAACCGAGCCGTACCGTACCATGCAGTGGAAAAGCGCCAAAGCGTGCCGTACCGAACCGAGCCGTACCGTACCATGCAGTGGAAAAGCGGCAATAGTATTCAAGGACACAACAGACAAAGGGATGGGGTGCTAACAGCAAAATCCCGCTCTCAATCTGTGTGGCACCTTTCCCGAAACGGGACACACTCTGTAACTAAAATTGGGCCATAAATGTGAGCACGACTCACTCAAAACATCCGCCTCCACTCCCGTCACATCTAGTACCTCAGAACTATATCAGGCCAATAACATGCTCTTCACCAGATCGAAAGAAGCCACTGAAGAGCTAGTGGAAAATGCTTGAGAAAGGGTTAAACCTGTCTCAAGTTCATCCACTAGCTCCATCTGTGACCCCCACGATCACAGTTGCCGGGCTGCCTCTGCGGCATTGGGACCCCGATCTGCGGGGGAGGCATTTAACCTAAAACGAAAATACGATCAATCTTAAAAGTGGCATTTCTATTCTAATTATGCCTTAAGACGAAAGTTTGACTCTGGTAGATTAACAAAAAGAGCCTAGGTTCAATTTTGGCGAGAGTTACCCTTTAAGACACTGGCTCACGAGGAGCATTCCCATAGTATCAACTCCAAGATGCAGGTGACAGGCGAATGCGCTAAAATATAATGAATAACGTGACAAACCAATAGGGCTTTAGCACCTACAGTAAAGGGATCTACCTTTGGTGCTTGGGCCCTAATAATCAAGGTAGATTAAATTGTTGTCATCAAAAGTGTGTTTCAAGTATGCTGTCATATTGCTACAATATCTGACACAATACATGTTTGTTTGTTTTTAAGTTTTATGAGCTTTTGATTTTCATTTGTTTTAACAGTGAATTGCTTGTACTCAGTGATACTTACTGAACTTTAATCACAGGCAGCAGCTTCTGAAGAACTTTCAGTTTTTCAGCTTTATTGTTTTCACCAATAAATTTATTAAGATCAAAATCATCCAGCTTCTTCTCTGATGTCAACAATACAAAAACTACAGCTGACCAATGAGAGGAAGAGAGTTTGGCTTCACTTATTGTTCCAGATTTCAGATAGTGCTGTATTTCCTCCACTAGTGAATAGTCACCCAGTTCATTCAAACAGTGAAACAGGTTGATGGTTTTCTCTGGAGAGTCAATGGTCCTGATCTTCTCCTTGATGTACTGAGCTGTTTTCTCATTGATGTCAGACCTTCTTCTCAGTGTCATTAGTCCCTGAAGGAGAATCTGATGAGACTCCACTGACAGACCCAGAAGGAACCGCAGAAAAAGGTCCAGATGACCATTTTTACTCTGTAGAGCCTCATTCACGGCTCTCTCATGAAGCTCAGAAAATGAAACATGTTTAAACATAAGTTGAAAACGGTCCTTAAACTTAGTCAACAAACTCTGGTTGGTGATTGGGTCAAATACATTTACGTTGTTGTTTGTGAAAAAGAGGTGCACATATAGAGCTGCGAGATGTTCCTGAACGCTCAGATGTACAAAGCAGAAGACTTTCCCTTGATACAAGCCAAACTCCTCTCTGAAGATCTGAGTGCACAATCCAGAGTACACTGATGCTTCTGTCACATCAATGCCACACTCTCTCAGGTCTTCCTCATAGAAGATCATATTACCTTTCATAAGCTGCTGAAACGCCACTTTCCCCAGTTTGAGGATAATGTCTTCATCTGTCACGTTCTTCTCATAGTCCTTCTCATGTTTGATTTTGGTCTGAAGGATCAGGAAGTGTGTGTACATTTGAGTGAGAGTCTTGGGAATCTCTCCACTCTCTGCTTCACTCAACATCTTCTCTAGAACAGTGGCTGAGATCCAGCAGAACACTGGGATGTGGCACATAATCTGGAGGCTCCTTGATGACTTCAGGTGTGTGATTATTGTATTGGCCAGACTCTGATCACTGATTCTCTTCCTGAAGTATTCCTCCTTCTGTGGCTCATTAAAGCCTCGTACCTCTGTCACTCGATGGACACACTTCGAGGGGATGAGATCAGCTGCTGCTGGTCTAGAGGTGATCCAGATCAGAGCAGAGGGAAGCAGATTCCCGGCAATAAGGTTAATCAGCAACACTTCCACTGAGGCTGATTCACTTGCATCACAAAACCTCACATCACTCTGAAAACACAAAGCCAGGCGGCACTCGTCCAGACCGTCAAATATGAACAACACTTTATATTTATCACTGGATATTTCCATTTCTTTTGTTTCAGGAAAAAATAAATGAAGAAGATATGAAAGACTGAGTGTTTTGTCCTTCATCAAATTGAGCTCTCTGAAAGGAAGTGGAAATATGAGCTGGACGTCCTGATTCGCTTTCCCTTCAGACCATTCCAGGATGAACTTCTGCACAGAGACTGTTTTTCCAATGCCAGCGACTCCCTTTGTCAGTACAGTTCTGATGTGTTTGTCTTGTCCAGGTAAAGGTCTGAAGATGTTTTTGCATTTGATTGGTGTGTCCTCTGTTGCTGCTCTCCTGGATTGTGTCTCAATCTGTCTTACCTCATGTTCATTACTGATCTCTCCACTGTCACTCTCTGTGATGTAGAGCTCTGTGTAGATCTCATTCAGGAGTGTTGGGTTTCCCTGCTTTGCTGTTCCCTCATACAGACACTCAAACTTCTTCATCAGATTTGATCTAAATGTTTTGAAGACTTCATGGCTGTGAAATTAATACCAGTTAAATATAGAGATAAAAATATAGAGTAAAATGTCTTATTCTGTATCATGAGACAAAGCACATATAAGGTTTATGAAATGTCAATTATTTATTTGTTTAAGTTATGTGTGATGATCTCAAATAAACAAAAAATCCCACAATTTACCTGACACCAGCATACCTGCTTTCATTAAAGTCCTGTAGTTGATTCATAGACTGATCATTCTTTTTACAGATGGGTTTTGTTACTGTTGATCTTTGTGGTGGGATTGACCTTAAACATCATAAAGAGAATTACGAATCAGACATTCTGACACTCTCATTACCTTAATAATTCTATCAACAGTTTTGCAAAGTTAATAAGTAAATGCAATTAGTATCAAATCAACTACTCAAGGGCACAGTTGTAATAATTCTATTTACAAAAAATATAGCTGCAAGCAGTAATTATCGGGGCCAAGCGCAAAGAAGACAATAAGACATGCCAACATGGCTGGGAGTGTCAGACCAACTGCAACAATGAGCATTTAAAGATGATTCTAGGCAAAATTGCTGAATAATCACATATACGGTTACTCATTATATGATTTAACGTTTCATCACTTTCGACCAATAGGTGGCGCAATTACGAAATTGATGTGGTGTGGTCAGAGTGAGGTGACAATGACATGTGTCAACATGTCAAGGCACTGCAGAGAAACAGCCTCAAGTGTCGTTTTGACATAATGCTATAACTTTGACTGTAATCATATCTGTTCGTGTTACTGCTGATTGATTGCTCCTATCTGCCTCGTTGTTGCTGCTGTTGCGTTGGTTTGCATCTGTAAGCTTCGTAGATCTTTCTGTTTTGAATCATTATTTACTAACATTCCTTGTTGTTTATACTGTTAAATATAGCTTAGTCAACATCACACATTAACCTGACATTTCTAGCTTCAATCTAAATCGTTATTGCTAGCACAACATGCTAGTAATTTGCTAGCCTGTTAACGTGCCATCAGTGCGCTCTTTATTTATCTATTTTATTTTTCTCGCACGCGTTCGCGCCTTTTACGAGTTCATCAAACAACTTAGGTGAGTAGGATCAGTCAACAAACACGGTGAGTCATGTCATCTTCTCCTCTTGTTGTCACTTGCACTTCATGTAACATGTATAGCATAGCCTTCTCTGTCAGCACAGGATTTACATGTGATAAATGCAGGGAGATAGTCAGGCTGGACTAGAGACAAGCATCCAAACTTTAATCAAGGATAATTGTAAGAGTGCAAGGGCTTTAGATACTGCTTTGGATGCGACTAGCTTAGTGAACTCATTGTTCGGTTCCAGCTTTAGTAGAGCCAGTGTAGCAGGGCAATTGGGTGACGGTGAGACGCTGTAGTCGCGGGACAAAACACCACTTTTCCGCTCCGATTACAACATTAAACAGGTTCTCCCCTCTCAGTGAAACACCCACTGTGAATCCTGTTGAATGTGCCCTAGTTATTGGTGATTCTATTACACGGAACGTGAAAATAGAGACACCAGCCACCATAATCACGTTTGCCAGGAGCCAGAGTGCCTGACATCAAAGCAAATTTAAAAGGGCTAGCTAATGCTAATCGTAAATTCTCTAAGATTATTATTCACGTCGGCACTAATGATGTTTGACTCCGCCAGTCGGAGATCACTAAAATTAACGTTAAAGAGGTGTGTGAACTCGCAAGTACGATGTCAGGCACTGTAATTTGCTCTGGCCCCCTTCCTGTTCGCAGGAGTGAAGAGATACTTAGTAGATTGTCTTAGTAGAAGTGGTGTCCGCAAAATAATATAGAATTCATAGACAATTGGAAAAGTTTTTGGGGCACACCTGACCTGTTGAAAAGAGATGGTATTCATCCCTACTAGGATGGTGCTGCTCTTCTATCTACTTTACAATCTCCACTGGCTATTCTTTTCTTCAACTCGTCAGCATCCATCTCGACGACTGCAAGCAGATCGCGTGCGCGGTTATGATGAATTTTTACAAGTGAAAGTAGGTATAGAGATCCTGGGAGGACGTGGGCACAAATAAACTGATGTGGGTTTTAAATTATTTTATCAACTTCAAATTAAGGCATATTTTTGTAGATGTGTTCCTAAAAATATGCATATATTTTTACGTTTGCACGTGATTGTTTTAAACCCGTGTTTAGACCCGTGTTTCCCCCGTGTCCGACCTGACCCGCACCTGTATCCGACACAGTTGGATATTTTTCACCCGTTTGAGCAAAATTTACGGGTCACCCATCCCCGTGCAGGACTCTACCAGGTACACCCACTTATTAATTTCATTATACTGTCACCCAAAGGTTAACCACAGTATTACAACAAAATATGTCTCCTACAGGTTTATTGAAGGAAAACATTATTAATCTAGTTTATCTTTAAGTACTATGAAACTATTGCCTGTTCTCAAATTTAAGAAGCCTATTCTCAAAAACATGAACATATAGAGAGGACAGAGACAGAAAAGAACCAGTTCTGTAATTTAAATAAGCAGTGTAATTTAATCATTCTACTTTTTTTTTTTTGTAAATAAAGTGTAAATTGAACTAAGCACTCTCATAGATGTGTCTCTCTTGCATCAGGTGAAGATAACAACGTGCAGTATAAATATAATGAATACATAATTCAAAAAACACCATAATATAAAAATGTCAATAATGTATTTTAGAAATATTATACCTGAGATCAGCCTGTGTATCATCACTCTTAAAATTTACTGGATGGTCAATAGACTCGTCACTCCTGATAGACACACAGCTGGGCTCTGGTTCTGATCTCTCCTGCTGAAGTGAACTGTAACAGAACAGACTTGATTAGTTTTGATGATAATCATTGTTGCTTTAACAAACATTAAAGACGTGCTTTTTTCAAATAAAATGTCAACAGTAGTAATTATTAGGTCCATAGACAAAAACAAACAAATGTTCAGAAAACAATAAATAAGTAGCAATATGGAATTAATTGTGCAGGGCTTTAACTGTGAGGTTGAGTTACCAACTGATAAGCATAAATCCTCTTCGTGTGTGTGTGTGAGAGAGAGAGAATGCACACTATACTTACATCTACTGTGTTTACGGGAATACTCGACTTGGCATTTTGATATATTTCTGGGTTTATTTGGCCGTTTAGGCACGCAACCGAATAAAAGGATATATTCAAGTTTATATAGCCTACTTTTACATTTTCGCTGCTGTTCTAAAATGGTTTTCGCCATTACCTTAAACAAGCGGCTCTGCTTGAATCCCAGTGCAGGAGCTGTAGGTTACAACTTACCACAGAAGTGGTTAGTTGATTGCTGTGGTGACTCGTGACACTCACGAACAGCACTGAACACAACTTTTCATTAACTTCGGTAGGCTGTACAACAAGGGAATTGTAATTGGCAGCTTTTTCTACAGAGAGCCGATCTCTGTTGATGTGCCTTAATTTTTTTATAGATCGTTTGTTGGTAAAGGGTGAGAGACCTTGCAAGCCACATGGTTTTTGCCAAAGAGCCAGGTGTGGCTCGCAAGCCATAGGTTCCCAACCACTGGTGTACACGAATCAATAGATTAAATTACGTGACCATTTCACAAACTGCCGTGAGACTGGGCTGGTCTGACAGGGTGGGGGATGATATCGTCCATCGGCACAACACTAATGTAACAATATATAGTGTAAATAAAAAATCACGTTTGAGATTTGTGCTGGCTGCTGTATACAGGCCACCAGGGCACCATACAGACTTTATCAAAGAATTTGCTAACTTTCTATCACAGTTAGTACTGGCTGCAGATAAAGTCCTAATTGTTGGTGATTTTAATATACATGTAGATAACGAAAAAGATGCATTGGGATTGACATTTAAAGACATTCTTAACTCTATTGGAGTTAGACAACACACGTCAGGACCTACTCATTGTCGTAATCATACTCTAGATCTAATATTATCACACGGAATCAATGTTGATGCCGTTGAAATTCTGCAGCAGAGCGATGACATCTCAGATCATTATCTAGTCTCATGTAAACTTCATTTAGCCGAGGCTGCAAAATATGTTACAAATATGTTAGACCTATCACTTCTACCACTAAAGATTGCTTTATTAATAATCTTCCTGATCAGTTTCATCATCTCAGCATCCCAGATAGCTTAGAAGAACTCGATATTGCGACAGAAACTTTTAACTCTCTCTTTTCCGACTTCCGGTTATGGAGTGGTACTGAGAAGACGCGAGATAACGACCCTCCTAAAAATTTGTATCTAAATCCTTCAAGCTTGCTTAAAACTTTGATACTTCGTTTGATATTTAACACATACAAGTTTAACAACCGAAATGGCACCGAGAAAGAAGAACAAAACTCAGGAAAAAGTATATAACGAGGCTCAAGAGATGTCGCAGGATTCTGATAACGCAGACGAATTAAAAGAGACAGAGGAAGAGGACGACGGCGAACCTACGAAAGTAACTGAGTCAAACCCTAGTAATGCAGATGTGTTACAAGCCATTAAAGAAATGGACAAACGAGTTACAAACAAAATTGACGGCGTCATGTCAGCAATCAAAGAGGTGAATGAACGCGTGAAGGAGGCCGAGGAACGCATTTCTGGAGCGGAGGATGAAATCGTTAAACTCAGTACTCGCGCAAATTCCCTTGAATCACAAATTAAGAAACTGACTGACAAGGTGGACGACATGGAAAACAGAAACAGACGGAACAACTTGAGGTTGGTGGGTTTGCCGGAGCGGGAAGAGGGAGGCGATGCGTGTGCGTTTTTGGAGGCCTGGATTCCAAAAATATTGGAAATGGACTCGAGTACATCGTTAATTATAGAACGCGCACATAGAGTCGGCCCACAACGAAACATGGATCCTGGGAACACAAGACGAGTTACCAGTACACCACCAAGAACACTTATAATGAAGTTTCTAAACTTCAAGCAAAAAGAACAGGTGCTTAGAGTGGCCAGGTCCAAGGGAGTGATTTCATACAAGGAACACACTCTTCGTTTTCATCCAGATGTTTCGGCTGAAATTCACAGGAAACAAAGAGCGTATGATGGAGTGAGACAGAAGCTGCGAGAGAGAGGAATCGGTAAACATAGGATCATATATCCCGCTCGTCTACTTCTTACTCATCAGGAGAAATCAAGGGTGTTTGACACACCGGAGGCAGTCGAAAGCTTCATTGAAGAATTAGACACAGAATAAAGGTGGGCTCAATCCAGTTGGACTACTTGAATCCTGAATGTAGATGTAAAATAATTCAGATCATATACCATGAACGTTATCCTCTTTGGTATGAAGACTCGGTAGTGATTAATGGAGTCTAATTTGTGAAATAATAATCAAAGGTATTCGGGTGTTATTGTTCTCTGGAAATGTGAAAAAGTGTGTTTATAGTTTGATATAATAGGTGAGAATAATGTTACAAATAGGGTTGTTTGTCACAAATATAGACAAGTACCTGATAGTTCCTCACGAGTGTGTGGACCAATCAGAGCCATATATGGAGAGAAAGGGGTGGGGGGTTAAACGCAGTAGTATGGACGCTACTGGGGAAATCGGGGTTGATGTGGAATGTTCTTTAATATTAGGAGTGTTGTTAATTATTGTTTATATTTTTATTTTTTGCTTCTCAGTATTTAAGATTGTTGATTTTGTAAAAGGCAAAATACCTCTTAATAGGAAATGTAACAGATCATGGGGGAGACAGGGAATGTAAAATTTGTAACTTGGAATTGCAGAGGACTGGGCAATATTAAAAAAATAAAGCAGGTAATGGATAGAATCAAACAATTACAAACACAAATACTATTTCTTCAGGAAACTCACATGGTAAAAAGTGAAACAATTAGGATTCGTCGGAGATGGCAAGGGCAAGTGTTTGCTGCTTGTCACACTTCTAATGCAAGAGGAGTAATGATTTTAATTCATAAATCAATCCCAATACAGGTTCAGAAAGTAATTAAGGATACACTAGGAAGATATATTGTTTTACAATGTTTATTTTTGTCAGAGAAGATAAATTTAATTAACATTTATGGTCCAAATGATGACAATCCTAAATTTTTTAATGATTTGTTTTTGTTAATTGCTAATTTGCCTGGATACTATATTATAGCAGGGGATATTAATTGTGTACTAAATCCTACTAAAGATCGTTCAACAGGGTTTGATAAAACGCATACTAAAGCCAGGAAAGTGATACAGGAATTTATGAAAGACCTTAATTTATTAGATGTTTGGAGGGATCTTAATCCTACAGCAAAATCATATTCCTGTTATTCTGGTATGCATCAAACACACTCACGCATTGATTACTACCTAATTTCCGCACAATTGGTTAACAATATAACAGACTGTAGTTATCACAGTATAGTCATATCTGACCACGCAGCAGTATCTTTATCATACAAAATTACAAAATTTATAAAAAATCCCCCTAAATGGCGTTTTCAGATTGGATGGCTTCATGATTCTGAGTTTGTAGAATATATGAGCAAACAAATTGATTTGTATTTTGAAATTAATAAGTCTGAAACATCTGCTTGCATTAGATGGGAAGCATTCAAAGCTTTTATTCGAGGACATATAATTGGGTTTTGCAGTTCAAAAGCTAGGAAATCTAGACAAGAAATGAAACAATTAGAAGATCAAATAAAAAAACTAGAAAATAATATTTTTCAGAAAGTCATAGATACAGCAGAAGCAAAGGAGAAACTTTTACTACTTAGGTCCCGATATAATGAATTGTCGGCAAGTAGAGCAGCGTCAAAAGTTTTAAGGTTGAAACAAAAATTCTATGAATATGGAGATAAAACAGGACGGTTACTTGCTTGGCAAATTCGACAACAACAAACAGAGCGTACAATCACAACAATTGAGAGTTCAAATGGAAATATAGTTGACCCTGGAAAGATCAATGAAGCATTTAGAACTTATTATGAAAAATTGTATAGTTCAGAGTGTTCACTAAATGTAGATATCCAGATGCAATTTTTAGATAGTCTAAATATACCTCAGATTTCAGTTAAAGAAAAGAACAAACTAGATGAAGACCTCACATTACAAGAAATTGCAGAAGCCATCGACTCTATGAAATCAGGAAAAGCTGCGGGTCCAGATGGACTTCCTATAGAAATTTATAAGACGTTTAAAGAAAAGTTGCTAACTCCTTTTATGGAAATGATAGTAGAGGCGTATCATCAAGATCTTTTGCCTACATCAATGAGAGGAGCTTTAATTACATTATTACCGAAACCAGGAAAAACAAACACAAAGTGTGAAAATATGCGGCCAATTAGTTTGTTAAATTCAGACACAAAAATATTAAGTAAAGTTCTAGCAAAGAGGTTAGAAGGTACGTTATCAAATTTAATAGGAGAGGATCAAAATGGTTTTATAAAGCATAGGCAGGGATTTCACAATGTTCGGAGAGTCCTAAATATTCTTTATGAACAGAAGGGTGAACAAGATACTGCTCTACTATCATTGGATGCCGAAAAGGCCTTCGATCGGGTTGAATGGTCTTATTTGTTTGATGTATTGGTTAGATTTGGTTTCGGTGAAAGGTATTGTAGGTGGGTTAGATTACTTTATAATAGTTCTACAGCAGAAGTATTGACAAATAATATTGTTTCAAAGCCATTTAGTGTATCAAGAGGGTGTAGACAAGGTTCTCCCCTTTCTCCTCTACTTTTTGCCATCTCCATAGAGCCTTTTGCAATAGCAGTAAAAAACCATGCGGAATTAACAGGTATTAAGATTAGAGAGATAGAACATAAAATTGCGTTATTCGCTGATGATGTCATTCTTTTCCTAAAGCAACTTGATACATCAATACCTGCTTTATTAGATCTTATCAGTACATTTGGAAGAATTTCTGGATACAAAATTAACAATTCTAAAAGTTCTATTCTATATCTAAATGAGATCGACAGACAGCAACCTAGTAATTGTGTTGCAACCTTCAATATTGTTGATTGTTTTACCTACTTGGGTATAAAAATTGTACCAAAACTAGAGGATGTAGTGCAAGTTAATTATG
This sequence comes from Squalius cephalus, assembly GCF_949319135.1. Lineage (NCBI taxonomy): Eukaryota > Metazoa > Chordata > Actinopteri > Cypriniformes > Leuciscidae > Squalius > Squalius cephalus. The sequence goes on along the minus strand of NC_137146.1, from coordinate 23,746,683 downwards.
ATCCTCTTCTTGAAATTGTTAGTAGATCTATAGAAAGATGGATGCCCTTACACATATCTTTAATTGGTCGAATAAATATTTTAAAAATGAATATTTTGCCAAAATTTTTATATTTATTCCAGAACATTCCTCTGCCTCCCCCTAAGCATCTATTTCAACGACTTAAAAAAACGTTCACCAAATTCATTTGGAATAACAGATGTTCCAGACTCCGTCTAACACTTTTATATTTGCCATATGATAGAGGAGGGTTGCAGTGTCCTAATTTTCATTGGTATTATTGGGCTGTGCAACTTAGAACAATTATGTTTTATTTTTTATCTCAGGACTGCCCACCCTGGGTGGATATGGAATCAGCTGCCACTAAGGCTGGCCTGCCTTTAAATTTATGTTTATATTCATCAGAATTGAAAGATCTTAAAAAAAAAATTTCCAATCCCATAGTTATAAATATGATTTCCGTATGGTTTGACGTGAAAAAATATCTAGGTGTCATCTATCCTTTATCTTGTTTTAGTCCCATTTGGGGCAATGAAAAATTTAAACCAGGCAGATTAGACGCAGGCTTCAAGATTTGGGCTGATAAGGGCATTCGAAAGATAGCAGATTTATATGTTAACAATACTCTTATGTCATTTGAGGAAGTAGTTAATACATACAATATTCCTGCAAAACATTTCTTTAAGTATTTACAAATAAGAAACTTTATCCTCAAATCACAAAATAACTCCCTTGATATACCATCATTGTCTATCTTGGAAAAAGAAGTGACAAGAAATTGTTTTAGTAAAGGTTTAATTTCTTCATTATACAATATGCTGATGTCAGGATCAAAGGAGTCTTCAGATTATAAATTGGAAGCTTGGAGATCGGATCTTAAGGTGGATATTTCAATGGAGGACTGGATGGAAGCATGCAAGGAAGCTCAATCACTAATAATGAACACACGTCTGAAACTGCTACAATATAAGTGGTTGATGAGGATTTACATAACTCCAGTTGTATTACATAAATACAATGAAAATATCCCAGACACTTGCTTAAAATGCAGTGGCTTTAAAGGAACATTATATCACTGTATATGGGAGTGTGAAGAACTTAAGAAGTTTTGGAAAGGTGTGAAAGGAATGATAGAAAATATCCTTGATGTTAACATACCACTGTCACCTTTAATCTTTTTATTTCATTTATACCCTAAGGAGATCAAGTTAAAGAAAACAGAGCATATATTTATAAATATATGTATTCTTCAAGCAAAACGGCTTATTTCTTTAAATTGGAAAAGTACATGTGCACCAAGTATAGGTCGTTGGCTGAAAGAGATGGTAATAAACATGTCAATGGAAAAGATAACCTATATATTAAAAAATAAATGTAAAATTTTTGATGGAGTTTGGGGACCTTTCAAATTGTTTGTAAAATGTGGTGGAGTTGGAAATGTTTTGATAGAAGACTAAGAAAAGAGGTGGTATTGTATGGTGTTGTATATTAATGTAAAATACTGAGAAGCTTTTGGTTTTGTTTTGTTTTGTTTTGTTTGATTGTTTGTTGATTTAAGTTTTATCTGGTACATTGAAATGTGTATGTACATGTGTATAGTTAAAATGCAATAAAAAGGAATAAAAAAAAAAAATAATAAAAAAAAAAAACTCTCTCTTTTCCAGCACTTTAGACACAGTTGCTCCGTTGCACTTAAAGAAGATTAAAGAAAATAGTCCAACACAGTGGTACAACGAGCACACTCAGGCCCTTAAGAGAGCAGCCAGAAAAATGGAGTGCAACTGGAAGAAAACAAAACTAGAGGTATTTCACATTTCATGGAAAGAAAGCTCAATTGCATACAGAGAGGCCTTAAAAACTGCTAGATCTGCTTATTTTTCAATCCTATTAGAAGAAAATAAACAAAACCCTAGGTATTTATTTGAAACAATGGCTAAACTAATGAAAAATAAAGCTTCAAGCCCAGAAGTTTCTAAGCAGCACAGCAGTAATGACTTTATGAACTTCTTCACTTATAAGATTGATAATATCAGGGAGAAAATTATAACTATGCAACTGTCTACTACAGTGTTGCATCAGTGAGTGCATTGTAGTCTCCCTAAGGAAAAATTTGATTCATTCATTACTATAGGAGAGGAAGAATTTTCTAAACTCGTTAAATCATCTAAATCGACAACATGTATGTTAGACCCTATTCCGACTAAGCTACTGAAAGAGATGCTTCCAGAGGTCAAATATCCTCTTCTTAATATCATTAATTCATCTTTGTCATTAGGATACGTACCGAAAACTTTTAAGTTGGCTATGATTAAACCGCTTGTTAAAAAAACACAACTTAATCATACAGAATTTGTCAATTACAGGCCGATCTCGAATCTACCTTTTCTGTCAAAGATACTAGTAAAGGCAGTATCTTCACAACTATGTTCCTTTTTAGAAAGAAATGGTATCTGCGAGGATTTTCAATCAGGATTTAGACCGTACCATAGTACTGAGACAGCTCTCATTAGATTCACAAATGATTTGCTCTTATCATCCGATCGTGGTTGTATCTCTCTCTTAACGTTACTCGATTTTAGTGCTGCATTTGACACTATCGACCACAAAATTCTTTAAATAGACTTTATTTGGCATTAGTGGAATTGCATTAGCATGGTTTAAATCATACTTATCTGACCGTTATCAGTTTGTAGCAGTAAATGAAGAGATATCTTATCGATCACAAGTTCAGTATGGTGTACCACAAGGCTCAGTACTAGGACCGTTGCTGTTCCCTCTGTACATGCTACAGTTAGGAGATATCATTAGGAAGCATGGCATAGTTTTCACTGTTATGTTGATGATTTGCAGCTCTATATTTCTTCACACCCTGACGAAACTTACCAGTTCACAAAATTAACGGAATGCATAGCTGATATAAAAAACTGGATGACTAGCAACTTCCTACAACTTAATTCTGAAAAAACAGAGATTCTAATTACTGGACAAAAAACTTCCTCACGTAATAATCTAGAATACTGTCCAACACATGATGGCTGCTCTGTCGTCGTCGAAGTCTTCGTCGTCGGTTAGGAACCTGGGTGTGCTCTTTGATACCAATCTTTCATTTGAAAGTCACGTGTCTAGTATCTGTAAAACCGCATTTTTTCATCTTAAAAATATATCTAATTTACATCATATGCTCTCAATAAAAAATGCAGAACAATAAGTTAATGCGTTCATGACATCAAGGCTAGATTATTGTAATGCTATTATGGGTGGTTGCACTGCATGCTTAGTAAACAAACTACAGCTGGTCCAAAATGCAGCTCGAGTTCTTACCAGAACCAGGAAGTATGACCATATTAGCCCGGTTCTGTCAACACTGCATTGGCTCCCTATTAAACATCATATACATTTTTAAATATTGCTGATCACTTACAAAGCACTAAATGGTTTAGCTACCCAGTACTTGAGCAAGCTCTTAACGCATTATAGTCCTTCACGTCTATTGCGATCTCAAAATTCCGGCCAGTTGATAATACCTAGAATATCAAAATCGAATGCTGGCGGTAGATCCTTTTCCTATTTAGCACCAAAACTTTGCAACAGTCTTCGGAACCGGGAACACCGCACCTGTATCCGACACAGTTGGATATTTTTGAGCAAAAGTACCCGAACCTGTGCAGGACAACCAGGTACACCCACTTATTAATTTCATTATACTGTCACCCAAAGGTTAACCACAGTATTACAACAAAATATGTCTCCTACAGGTTTATTGAAGGAAACCATTATTAATCTAGTTTATCATTAAGTACCTACTATGAAACTATTGCCTGTTCACAAATTTAAGAAGCCTATTCTTAAACACTCCATAAAAACATGAACATATAGAGAGGACAGAGACAGAAAAGAACCAGTACTGTAATTTAAATAAGCAGTGTAATTTAATCATTCTACTTTTTTTTTTTTTTTTGTAAATAAAGTGTAAATTGAACTAAGCACTCTCATAGATGTGTCTCTCTTGCATCAGGTGAAGATAACAAGGTGTAGTATAAATATAATGAATACATAATACAAAAACCACCATCATATAAAAATGTCAATAATGTATTTTAGAAATATTATACCTGAGATCAGCCTGTGTATCATCACTCTTAAAATTTACTGGATGGTCAATAGACTCGTCACTCCTCATAGACACACAGCTGGGCTCTGGTTCTGATCTCTCCTGCTGAAGTGAACTGTAACAGAACAGACTTGATTATTTTTTATGATAATCATCATAAGATCAATTCAAAATGTTTTTGTTTTTTTCAAGGAAAAGCACTAGATCAGGCTTTAGATATTGTTAGAAATTTCATTTAAAACAGACACAAATACATGTTTTTTTCTGGAGACAGACAGACTTTTTTATAATATAAAAGTTGATTTAATGTGTTTATTCAAAGTACCTGCATCCTGGAGAAAAATCTCTGGATTTTTGTGTGTCTTCCATGATGAAGCTGAACAGCTGAAACTGAGTCTGATCTCCACTGACTCTGGATGGAAATGATGAACAAACACAAAACTAAAGTAATTAAAGATATTTAAACATCTTTATAAATTATCTGACCAAATCATGAGAGTTGGAGAAATTGTAGGCTAATGTCTCCAAGTGTGGGTGTGCAGGTTGGAGTAATGGCCATGACGAAAAGTTGGGGCGTGCCGAAAGGTACAGTAGGGGCGTGAAAAGCTGTATGTCAGGTTGTGGGGTAGGGTTAGGGAAGGGCCGTTAAGAGAGAGTTGCTTCAATGGAAGTCCAAAATGCTTGATGATCAAGTGATTCGCGTAGACTTCAGATAATTCAAGGAAGTGATTTGGTGGCAATTCAAATAGATTAGAGTTAGAGAGACAGTCGTCAATAAATGCATTCATTTACAATATTTATAAAATACACTGACATTTAAATGTAGTATGTGTATGTAGTCACAGTGACATTTTTAAAAGATAAAAATCTCCTAATATTTGAGGATTAGTGTGGTTACCCTGTCTGGGATTTATTCTGCAATAACAACCGGCTGGATGTACATTATCCCTTACATCACAAACGGTCTGTTCTGCTGCAATTCTGCGGCACTGCATGTATTTGCTGCTACTTCCGGGAACTATTGAGAGGCTCCACGAGCCACCATTGCTGTAAAAAAAGGTCCACTGGAGTGAACGGAGTTTGACATACTGTAACTCTCTCTCTCAACGGCTCTGGCATACTAAGATAGGATACAGTTAATAAAACATAAAAAAGCATGAACAGCCTATTAATTGTAAAAGCTTATTAATGCAGTTTTATCCATCACTGTCTAATTAGAGGAAAAGGCTTCTAAAAGGAGGTCAAATATAACAATGGGGCGTGTGATAGTGGTGGGTGGAAGTGGTAAAATGAGAATATCCTTTTTATTCCTTATTAAATGAGCATTAAAGAAAAAAAATCCTTATTGCAGGAAGAGCAACCTATTGATATAATTTTAGAATGCATATTTGAGTAAGCAAAAACTTATGGGTGGAGGTTTTTTAGGCATTGTGATTCTATTGTCTACTATGCTTCAACTCTCTTGGATTCTTGGACTGATGGTAAAGGGAGAGGAAAGTTTATCAGTGAGATAAAAAAAAAAAAACAGCCATTTTGTATATAATTTCTCCCTTTATTTCGCTTTCAACACAAGAACCACAAAGGGGATTCAGTGGATCCAGACGACTCCCTGCAATGATAGTAAGGGTAAGGTACCCTTACCTGAGTCTTTTCTGAGGATTTTGCAAAGCCTTTCCTTGCTCATTTAATAAACCTTTAATAAACATTTAACTTCCCAGTGTTAGTCCTTGTGAAAAAGTGCAGATTAGGTATGATTATATTTGGATTGCTCCTGCTGACTTGAGCAACTATTATTTTCTCCTCTCCATGTCAGTGGGAAACCTTACATTCATACTCCTTTCTCTGAGTGACTGGATCATGCAGCACGGCAAACCATAGTGGAGATTACAAGGCCAACATGGAGAAAAGGACAGAAAAATGTATATCCATTGCGCTAAATCAGTGCAAATTTTTTAAATAGACATGATTATATGTAACAGATGTTTTGTTTTAGATTTGAATATTAAATATATTAACTTAAGTGTATAAGAATTGTTTAAGAATTGTAAACATTAAGATTCATTAAATTTCACTTAATTAAAATTTACATTTCACTTGTTTGCCATGGATTTCCCAAGACAATCACCTTTCACCCGCAGGTCTCCTTTCCTTTCGCAACCATAGTGAACATGACGTGATTGCCCTTAACTAACATACAGGTTTAAGACCATCCAAATACTTCAAAACAACTACCTCACGGTTAACGTTAGCCTGAAATATGCTATGTTAAGGGAGGCAATGCTGGTTGACCACACTATCCTCAAATATAAGCAGATTTTTATCTTTTAAAAACAACATCGCTGTAACTTCCTGGAACTATCTGAAGTCTACGCGATTCACATGACTATCAAGCATTTTGGACTTAGTTCCGTTGACGAAACTCTCTCTCAACGGATGGCACGCCTAATCCGACCTCCGCAATACCTGTATCAATGAGAGCGATCGATGCTTTCAATCAAATATAGTCATTTGAAAAATCAGCATATGCGTAGAGAACGATATTAGTAACCTCGTTTATTAGGATGAAAAATGTCAAACACATCTTTTCAGAGGAAATAGTAATAAGAAAATAGAATAAAAAATAAAATAAATAAAATAAAAAGAAAAATAAAAAGAAATAATATGTGGAAGTCACCTGAGTGTAAGCACCTCGAGACGTGAACAGTCACCTTAAAATGTAGCTATCACCGATTCACAAACTCCTCCATATTTTCCATCAAGTATACAAATAAATTCCTGCCTACGGTTTTATAAAAGTTTATACTAAACATTTAATAATGTGTTGTAATAGAAGGAATCGACTGTCTGTTTAAAATGGCGAAACATCTATTTCTTTTACTTTCACTTTGTAAAATACGAGGCTGAATCCAGCTTCTTATTCGCAGCTTCTTATTGACGCTATCCGTTCCACCTTAAATGACGCGGACTTCTTATTCACGCTCAACTTAGGGACCGTGCGGTTTTTCTCTTTTTCAGTTTTTTAAGGGATTGTGCTGCTTTTGTGTCCATTTTCACAATAAATGCATAATAAACAATGTTTAAATGCAAATAACACTGATACATCAGCGAAAATGGACTGTAAAAATATAAAGGCACATAAAATAATTGCAGTAGGGTAGAGTGGGGGGAAACGCCCCCCACCTGTTTTTCCCAAAATAACAACTAGAGGTAGTTAAGATACATTTTTACTGTTGCTATGCACTATGTTGATAACGGGGATATACAAATCTCTATGGAGAAGCTGACACCAGCGACATATTTGAAGAGAAGAGGATTACATGGTAAATGCTATAATTTTCAGATATTAGTAAACAAGTGTTTAAGAGAATATTGTTCTGCAGGATATTGCAGTGATGTATGATGGATGAATAGTGAAGTCTGTAGTTTGAGATCATAAGTTATTTATAAGGAAAATAATTATATTTAAAAAATTATATATTTTTAAAAAAAAGTCATAGCTTGTGGGGTAAAACGCTGAGGGGTAAAACGCCCCCCAGTGGGAATAGTTTCTCTCTATCATAATTACTATAATAACATATTTCAGTCTATCAAATCCTTTGTTTTACACTTAATGTAGTATAACTAAATGGTAAAATCTAAATATTTGAACAAAACATGAAAAAATTACCTTAAGTGAGCATTAGCTAGCTAGTTTGCTAGCACAGTTAACTCACTTTTAGTAGGAAGGTAGTTGAATTTGGCTATTTTGGACATTCCTGAAATAAATATTAATATATATAAATGTTGATACATTACTTAACTTTTACTTTTAAAGATTAAAAACAATTGCATGTTAATTTTGCTGTTGATCTGAAGCAAACTGGTTGGTAAGAAAGGGGGCATTTTACCCCACCTTGCCCCATCGCTGGGGCAAAACGCCCCCTTTATACAAAAATATTTTTAGTCAAAATACTAATTAATTATGAAGGCTGAGCAATTTTAATATTTGGTGAATAACTCCTGCCATAGTCACTCAAAACCAGGATGGCAATTCTAGTCACATTTATGTTTTGTTTCACTGTAATGTCACATTTTCCTTAAGTGGGGTGTTTTCCCCCACTCTACCCTATTCTTTAATTATTGTACATGTCATCAGCTCAATTTAGGGACCATGTGGTTTTTCTCTTATTCACACTTTTTAGGGACCCTGTTTCTATTGTGTCTATTTTCAGAAAAGAATAATAAACTATTTTGAAAGGTAAAAAACAAATAATAATAACACATAAAATGACTAAAATGATAAAAATATAATTACATCATTCTTTAATTATTGTACATATGATATATATATATATATATATATATATATATATATATATATATATATATATATATACATATATTGTACATCATTTGAATGCATTTATAAATCAATTGAATAATAAGAAGAATTAAAACAATTATTACAAATTTCAATTTCACAAGGTAACTAGAGATTATGCTCCAACTTGGATCCAGCCTCTTATGAAGACTTCAGATTAACACCTTGATGAAAGGACTCCAGAATATCAAACATGGATAATTATACAAAATTATCATTTTATCATTGCTTTAACATGCACACTAATTTAGTTTAAATGCATATATGATATTTGTAAATACTATAATTTGTGGTATCTTATAACTATACTTGCTGATATAATCTCATAACATGCTATTGTGGTTTTGTAACAGAGGAGAATTGGCCCCCGACTGAGCCTGGTTTCTCCCAAGTTTTATTTTTATCTCCCTTCTGTCACCTGATGAAGTTTTGATTCCTTGTCACTACGCCTTTTTCGCCTTTGTCACCTTTTCACCTTTGTTGCCATTGGCTTTTGGCTTGCTTAGTTGGGGACATTAAATTTCAACAATAATATTGATCTGCCTGCATTGACACTATTATACAAGAACTGAGTTTACTCAGCGGCTATATATATAAATTAACTAAATTAAAAACTTTTTTACAACAAAAATGAAACTTTTGAACTCACTGAACTTAATTAAGCTGGACTGTGACGCTATTTTCTTCTGGAAACAAACTTTTTTTTTTGCATTATTTTCCTGTTATCTCTTTAAAGCTGCTTTGAAACAATCTGTATTGTAAAAAGCACTATATAAATAAATGTGACTTGACTTGACTAATTGGTTAGGTGTTAGGTGCAATAGTTCGAAATAATATTTATCCTACTGTAAACAACAATAATAAAAAAAAATATATAGTATAAAATTATTATAATATGTCATTAGCTAAATATATATATATATATATATATATATATATATACATATCAATAAAATGATTACTTATACTTTTACTGGAGATTCTGTGTTCTTTCTGAACCAGCAGACATCTCTCACAGCTAAAAACAGAAACCACCTCCAAAGTCCATCATCTGTTCATTGAACAGCAGTCCAGGTGAAAGGCACAGGACATTATGAGGTACATAGTCGTTCTTTTTTATTCAACTAAATACATTTAGCAATATATAGGCCAAAAAAAGACTTATAGAATACACAGGAGGCCACAGAAGATCTAGCTGGATTAATGACAAGTATTCACAAGGAGGCGCTACAAAATTATTAATGAAAGTCCCTATGAAATCAAAATTATTCTTTTTTTTACTTCTATAGAAGTTTTTGCTTTTGTTAGAGATGTGTGGTGTTTTGCGTGTTATGTGCATGTTTTAAGTTATACTATTATTATTACTATTATATGTGGCCGAAGAATTAATCAACATAATCTAAAATCGTGACATCTTTCATTGAATCGAGAATATTTATTTAAAAAAAAAAAAAGTTTATAAAGACATGAAAACACTTGGTGGTTGCTGTTTGTCTTGTAGCTGCAACCCGGGATGAGTGTGAATCTGTTACAGTCTATGGTGTGAATGCGGGCCGAGCCCCGGTGTCTCTTCTTTAAATATCTCTCTCTCAGCTGAGACTTTCGCTTACGGCCACACCACCCTGAACACGCCCGATCTCGGAAGCTAAGCAGGGTCGGGCCTGGTTAGTACTTGGATGGGAGACTGCCTGGGAATGGCTCATGACCCCCCCAAGTACATATTCCTCAACCCTGGGATCGATCGAAAATGATCAAAACGGATGGTGCCATCTGGTGGTCAACGTCCTGAAATGTTATTTACAGAAATTGTCATGTACAATGCCTAGTTTATTGAAATCCACTAGTCTGCTGAATGTTTTGTTTATTATTTTCATAGTTTGAGTTCATGTAACTGATGAGATTCATATAGTCAAGTGGAAAAGTGTGCAATTGTTACATTTTTGGGCTGAATTAAGAAAGGGTGCAATGTATCAGTGCACTCTCACTTTGTCTGGAAGACATCAGAGCCGTTCACAGAACTCATTGTTGTGACCACCCAGGGGGTACAGCCAGCGCACAGTGTATTCACACCTCTGGTAGTGGCGGAGAAGAAACAAGGACTATTGCTTTGATGTGTTTTTTTTACACTATCCCACCCCTTCTGAAACCCAAGCATACAGAGACTCCAAAATACTTGAAATACTTTTACAACTTTTATTTTTCACCCAGAATGTTTCATTTAAAAGGCAATGCATGAAAACACAAGTAAACAAGATCTGTTTGGTTTAAAGCTCGCTCACCACGACAAGGTACAGATCTACGAGCGAGAACACGAGACAAGACGAGAGACAAACATTTACTACCATTTGCAAACATTTAGTTAAACATGGAGCTGACAGACATACAAACATCACAAGGACACACACACATAAATAGCATTAATAATAATCAAAAACACTTAACAATTAAAAACACAAACTTGTACTTAAGATAAAAATTAACAATTGGTTTGTACAGGCCAAAGCCCAATAAAGAACAGGATTATCCAAAGACTCAGGTCACCAATCAACAAATAAAGGCTAAGCCATTCCTGTCTGTTACATTTTTTGTGTGTGTTTTCTTTGACAAACTTTTGTTAAACATGAAGCAGACAAAGACATACAAACATCACAAAGACATGAAGCTGACAAAGACAAACAAACAACACGCATGACAAAAACACAGATTATCTGAACATGAACAACCACTAAAGGGTATGTAAACTGATTGTGTTAGATCGGAACTGATTAAATGATTAAAATGATTAAAATGATTGAGGTTAGATTGGCCTTGATATTGACCATAGGCCAGAACATGTTTGTATAAAAAAAACATACTACAAAGTGCAATTTAACAGCAACATAAATAATAATAAAAACCAACCCCACGAACATTCTTAAGTAAAACTGTAAAGTGCATTTTTTTGAACTTTTCAACTATACAAATAAATAGATTGTACTTGCTAAAGCACTTTGAAACACAAACAAACACACAAACAAACAAACAAACAAACACAAACAAGCCTCTTTCTCTCTCCTACAGATGGCACAGGAGAAGTGGCATCACACAGGTAAGTTATTTACACAGTTATTTACAGTTATTTACACAGTTCTCTTTGTACCTCCTGCACCAACAGTCCCACGAAACAGGACGGAGGGAGCCTGTGGTTGTGCAGGGAGAACCAGCAGTATGGGTGCTGCCGACAAAGGGGGTGGTCCATAGGTGGGCGCAGCAGGCTTTGGCTGGAGGTGGGTGGACGCAGCAGGCCTTGGCAGAATGGGGGTGGGCGCAGCAGGCTTTGGCCGAGTGGAGGAGGACGACGCCGTGGGCTGAACGGGCTGGTTCACAGGCTCTGGCTCTTCAACAAATAATCTGGAAATATACACTCACCTAAAGGATTATTAGGAACACCATACTAATACTGTGTTTGACCCCCTTTCGCCTTCAGAACTGCCTTAATTCTACGTGGCATTGATTCAACAAGGTGCTGAAAGCATTCTTTAGAAATGTTGGCCCATATTGATAGGATAGCATCTTGCAGTTGATGGAGATTTGTGGGATGCACATCCAGGGCACAAAGCTCCCGTTCCACCACATCCCAAAGATGCTCTATTGGGTTGAGATCTGGTGACTGTGGGGGCCATTTTAGTACAGTGAACTCATTGTCATGTTCAAGAAACCAATTTGAAATGATTCGAGCTTTGTGACATGGTGCATTATCCTGCTGGAAGTAGCCATCAGAGGATGGGTACATGGTGGTCATAAAGGGATGGACATGGTCAGAAACAATGCTCAGGTAGGCCGTGGCATTTAAACAATGCCCAATTGGCACTAAGGGGCCTAAAGTGTGCCAAGAAAACATCCCCCACACCATTACACCACCACCACCAACCTGCACAGTGGTAACAAGGCATGATGGATCCATGTTCTCATTCTGTTTACGCCAAATTCTGACTCTACCATCTGAATGTCTCAACAGAAATCGAGACTCATCAGACCAGGCAACATTTTTGTCCAATTGTCCAATTTTGGTGAGCTCGTGCAAATTGTAGCCTCTTTTTCCTATTTGTAGTGGAGATGAGTGGTACTCGGTGGGGTCTTCTGCTGTTGTAGCCCATCCGCCTCAAGGTTGTGCGTGTTGTGGCTTCACAAATGCTTTGCTGCATACCTCGGTTATAACGAGTGGTTATTTCAGTCAAAGTTGGTCTTCTATCAGCTTGAATCAGTCGGCCCATTCTCCTCTGACCTCTAGCATCAACAAGGCATTTTCGCCCACAGGACTGCCGCATACTGGATGTTTTTCCCTTTTCACACCATTCTTTGTAAACCCTAGAAATGGTTGTGCGTGAAAATCCCAGTAACTGAGCAGATTGTGAAATACTCAGACCGGCCCGTCTGGCACCAACAACCATGCCACGCTCAAAATTGCTTAAATCACCTTTCTTTCCCATTCTGACATTCAGTTTGGAGTTCAGGAGATTGTCTTGACCAGGACCACACCCCTAAATGCATTGAAGCAACTGCCATGTGATTGGTTGATTAGATAATTGCATTAATGAGAAATTGAACAGGTGTTCCTAATAATCCTTTAGGTGAGTGTAAAATACACATGTAATGAGTATTGATATGACGTGTGTGCTATTTGCTTTCCACAGCCAACAGGTGAAACAAAGTGCTTATGACAACTTACCTCCGCTTCTCACCACGCCTCTTTCCAGCCTCGTGATGAACGTGCTGGTACTGGACCTGAGGCCGGTCTGGCGGTGGGAGGGATGTTGGCAGTGCAGGAGCTTCCGGGAACGGTGCGTCCGACAGCACTTTCAGGTCAGGCGTCACCTTCATGCAGCCAAACTTGGTCTTCTGGGCTGCTCTGGTCTTGGGAGAATCTGCCCCAAGGCACCGACCGAACAAGGTGTAGCCCCACCTGGACTCGTACCGCTTGACGAAGCGGGCGACGGTCTTGTCGTGGTCGTGGAGAGAGCTGGCGGCGGCGGCGGCGATCTTCTGCCTGAGGTCAGCCGGCACTAGGTGGTGGTCGCTGTTGTCGGCCAGTTCTAGGAGGAGCAAGGCCAGTGCCTCCACTTCCTCTATACCTGGCAGATGCAGATGTCGATGGCTCATCAGCACGTCTTGCAGGGCAGGACTGTCCTCCTCTTCCGCCTGTTCTGCCTGGGTGAGGACGACATGCTTCCCACAGACTCTGTCTATCGGGTCCTCCTCTGTATCAGAAGACATGCCAAGACCCTCGTCCGCCATCTCGTCGTCTACCTGCTCAGCCGACTCCTCCTCCTCCTCACGCGACTGCTCTTCCTCAACTGCAAATATGTAATTGTACTAATCACAAACGTGTCTACACAACAATAGATTTTTTTGCACCAGGTTTGTCATCATTGTTTAAGTGTGTGATCAAGTACTGTACCGTTCTGCACGTAGTAGTCCCTGGCAGTGAAGCTGGTGGACTGGCACATGGCGTACTCGACACCAAGGAGCTCCTCCTCGTCGGGGTGCTCGTACGCTTCGGGGACCGGCATCGGTGCGAAACCGCTATTGAACTCACCGACAGCAGTTGTTGTCCGCGTACACCACCTTCGGAGCAGGAGCGTTGGCACGGCGAAAGCGGGTGACCAGACCTCTGGCCATGCGTGCGTAGCACCCCTCGGACTCGGACGCCACCACCACTGTGGTCAAGAACTGACCCCAGTCATTCAGCACGCTGGTAACGTACTGCATGGTGCCCTGGCCGTCACCATAGATCTTCTTGAGAATCTATAAAAACAAAGCAGAACATTCATTGCATGGTGTTTATCAACAGTCAGTCTGTTCCATATGATCACAAGTACTATATGCTGTACATACCATCCTCGTGCCGTCGATGCACAAGATTTCCCCAGTCGTACTGAGGATTTGGTCCCTGTACACGGCATCTTCTCCATCTCCAGGATCAGTTGCGCACGCCTCAGGACCCGAGCAGACGGAAGGGGAGACGGGGCGATGGGAGGGGTGTAAGTGCCGGCTGCTCTGGCAAACGACAGGATGCCTCGCTGAGACGAAGACGATCCAGCCGCCAACATGTGGGCATCATACAGGAGAGTCTGGTACAGGTCCCGACGCTCCACGTACCACTCGTCATGGCCCTGCTGCAGCAGCCTCTGCACCTTGCTCATTGAGACAGCGTTGAGTCGGTCGCTCATCAGGGTGACCACACTCCTGTCCACAGCATGCTTGCCACAGATTATGGCAGGGAACATGCTTCTGACGGTCGGGGCGAGGTTCATCAGAATTTTCGGACTGTACGCCAGCCAGGTGTACTGCTGCTGGGCACGGTGGGCGCCGTCCTCCTCGTCGTCATAGTCGTCGCTGTCGTCCGCGTGCGCCTGGCTCGGCTCCTCCCTCAGCTTGAGACAGTGTTTGCACATCAACCTCTCGGTCAGCAGGGTGTAATGGAAGTTCATGCCGCACACTTGCCTGGCGTAGCTGCCGTACCCTCTCTTCTCCAGGTAGTACTCTGGCGGTGCGGGGCAGTTGGTGTTGGGGCAGCGGATCAATGCCTTCATCACGCCGACCGGGCGCCAGAAGAAGGCAGGGGTGGTGAAGAAGGAGAGCATATTGGGCACAGCTCCCTTGACGGCCATAGGAGGTGGGGGCGGGTGGAACTCCATCTTCTCCTTAAAGAGCTTCCTCTCGGCCATCTCTCCCCTGACATTCTTGTTGGTCTCGTTGGTCTTCAGCCACTTGATGTTCGCGGGGGCTATAACAAGGGCTTGGGCGGATTCAGGCGGCTGCTCCCAGCCCTCCAGCACGACGCCACCGGGTTCCGAGGTCTCTCGGAGGGACGAAGGTCCGGGCCTGTCAGCTGCGTGCTGACCGACGCCTCAGACCTGTCCAGGACACTCTCTGAAGAGGAGAACACCACAAAAATGTATCAACTGCATTGCTCGATACATACTGATAAATTTCACGTGGCACAAACACAAGTCCTAGCAGCTCCACAGCATACTACAAAGCCATTTCATGTTCATTTCAGCATAATACTACTATACCTGCAGCAACCAACAACTCGGCATCGCTGGCGTAGTTGAGGTCCTGCTGAGAGAGGTCGGGGATGGTCGGAGGAGCCCGGTCTTTCTTCGATTGCGCTTTCTGCAGAAAATAAAACACAACTATAGAATAATCTCATAAAATTATACTTTTACTAATACTGGTTACTGCTTAACATCAATTACTCAGGTCTAAAAGGTAACTGAGTTTATCTTACCTTCAATCTCCTGTCAAGGTGCCATGTGACAGGAGGGAACTCTCTGGCGTACTCGAGCAGTCGCTCCTTCTGCCACTTCAGCAGCTCGTTCTGCTCTCCCTGCTGGCAGTACTGGAACAGCAACCACACCAGCCAGCCGACATCGTTTTCTAGAAGCCACCTGAAGGTCTGACCGGCGTACTTCCCGAACACGATGACCAGCTGACCTTTCCACAGCTCACCCCCGGACCTCTTGGCAGCCGCCTCTGCTGTCTTGGGATCCAGCCATGTAGGGTCAACAACGGTGCTGGGGGCCTCTGCCACAGACTTTGCTGCCTCTGTACACTGCAGCCTGGCCTCTCCTTGCCGGTACAAAACGATGTTGGGGTACTGGTGTTGCTGTTGATGGCTGACCAGCAATGATTTGGTGGTCAAGCTCTTCCTGCAGACATCACAGTCAAAGGTCTCCCTGGCGACGGCATGGATCTTCAGATGCCTCATCAGGTTGGACTTTTCAGTGAAAGTCTTGTCACACACGCTG
This sequence comes from Squalius cephalus, assembly GCF_949319135.1. NCBI lineage: Eukaryota > Metazoa > Chordata > Actinopteri > Cypriniformes > Leuciscidae > Squalius > Squalius cephalus. Next base: position 23,730,419 of record NC_137146.1, on the reverse strand, counting down.
CACCGATGTCTAGGCTTCTCCATGTTTCATCTGGCACAGTAAAACATGAATAAATGAGTAAAACTAAAAGCAGATGAGGGCTTAAATACATTTTTAGAGACCCTGCAGCCCTCATAAAAGTAGTAACCAAAAACAGCCCATTCATTCATCACTTTGTTTTTAGCATGCAAATCGCGGTTGACATGTTTACACTTCTAAAGCATATTTACACATCGAATTTCAACTCCACACTGTTGTAACACCATCTCTATGGTCTTAAGAAGTGAGCTAGAGTGTTTGATCACGTTTTTGAAGTATTTCCAGGCATCGTCAGGTCATTACAGCGGCGATTGGTAGCTCATTCATTCAGTATTCGCTGAGTTTTGTTTCAGTTTATAGACGTGCTCAAGAAAAAAAGTTCACCGGTTTATTTTCTTTATTTTACAAAAGCACAATGTTTTGATTTGATTTTAAGTGGACACATACAAAAGTAGACATATCACAGATTCTTTTTTCATATTTCTTTTTTCTGTATGACCATAAATGACAGAGTAATTTAAGTTTATTGTGCTACTATGCGAAGAAAATCCAGCAAAACGCACCGGCGCGTCCACACAGTAGTTGTACAGGGTGGGCCATTTATACGGATACACCGTAATAACATGGGAATGGTTGGTGATATTAAAGTCCTGTTTGTGGCACATTATGTGATGGTCACCACCCATCTTGAGGAGTTTGCCCCCTCACATATACTAATGTGCCACAAACAGGACTTTAATATCACCAACCATTCCCATGTTATTACTGTAACGGTTACCAGCTGGAGTGCCCTTGAGAGCCACCAGAGGGCACTCCACATAAGACTATCATATTCACTCACAGACTACATTTCCCATCCTGCATCTACCTGGACTGATTACTCCATACACCTGCACTGCATTACACACTCACACAACACTCGGAGCGAAGTCTTGTTTTACTGTTGTGAACTTTACTGAGCATTTATTCCTGTGGACTGTCTGTTTGTTTTTGACCTTGCCTGTTTCTGGATTTCTCCCTGTCTGCTGCCTGCCTGCGTTACCACTGCCTTGATCTCTGTCTCTGATTGTTTGCTGCCTGCCTTGACCTTTTGCCTGGTATTACTACGATTTAGCCCTGTCTTCACTGCTGTATCTGCTGGTTCTGACCATTGCCTGTTTGATTACTCTGATCAATAAATCACACTGCATATGGATCTCTCTGACTCGGATGCTTCATAACAGAAGACTTCGCCACACATAGATCCAGCAGCTGAGAACTCACCATCATGAATCCAGCAGTCAAGATTATGCGTCTCCGTCAAGGAGATCAACCCATCGAGAGTTACATTGTTGACTTTCTGGAGCTTGCTCACCTGACTTCTATGGATGAGGTATGCCTTATGATATTTTTTCGTGGAGGGCTATCCGAGCCGCTCAGCTCCGCTATGCCGCTGCACAATCCTCAATGGACTTTAGGATTTTATATTTATTTGGCCCTGCAACTGAGTGGTTCTGCCTATGCTGTGGGGATCACGGAGGAGAAGCATGGTACTCCCACATTAGCCCTCATTCCTCAGCCTCGTCCTGTCACGTCCTCCGAGGCTGAGCTTCTCCACGTTAGCCCTGCCGAGCCTGCACTTCACGCCAGTCCAGCCGAGCCTGCACTTCACGCCAGTCCAGCCGAGCTTGCACTTCACGCCAGTCCAGCCGAGCCTGCACTTCACGCCAGTCCAGCCGAGCCCGCACTTCACGCCAGATCTGCCGAAGCCAAGGCAGTATGCGTCATGCCCGCTGCCCCTGAGACTGAGAGCGTCATGCCCGCCGCGCCTGAGACAGCAAGCGACATGCCCGCCAAGCTAGAGCCTTCACCTCTGGTCCCGTCCAGCACAGAGCCCTCTTCACCGCTGGTCCCGTCCAGCACAGAGCCCTCTTCACCGCTGGTCCCGTCCAGCTCAGAGCCCTCTTCACCGCTGGTCCCGTCCAGCTCAAAGCCCTCTTCATCGCTGGTCCTAACCAGCTCAGAGTCCTCTTCGCCGCTGGTCCTACCCAGCTCAAAGCCCACGCCGCCGCTGGTCCTGTCAAGCCCAGAGCGTGCTGATCCTGATCCAGAGACTGAGCTTCCCGTCACTTCTGCCGAACCAGAGAATGAGCTTCCCGTCACTTCTGCCGATCCAGAGACTGAGCTTCACGTCACTTCTGCCGAACCAGAGAATGAGCTTCCCGTCACTTCTGCCAATCCAGAGACTGAGCTTCACGTCACTTCCACCGATCCAGTGTCTGTTCAAGTCATGTCTGCTGAGCCAGTGTCTCCGGACAAGATGGCCGCCGCCGAGCCAGTGTCTCCAGACAAGATGGCCGCTGCCGAGCCAGTGTCTCCGGACAAGATGGCCTCCACCGATCCAGTGTCTGTTCAAGTCACGTCTGCCGTGCCAGTGTCTCTGGACAAGATGGCTGCCGCCGTGCCAGTGTCTCCGGACAAGATGACCGCCCCCGAGCCAGTGTCTCCGGACAAGATGGCCGCCGCCGATCCAGAGTCGGTTCAAGTCACGTATGCCGAACCAGTGTCTCCGGACAAGATGGCCGCCACCGAGCCAGTGTCTCTGGACAAAATGGCCGCTGCCATGTCGACTGAGCCCTCAGCAGAGATAGCCGCCGACACGCCTGAACCTGAGCCCTCAACAGAGATGGCCGCTGTCACGTTGCCTGTCCCTGAGCCGGTGTCTGTTCCTGTCCCTGAGCCGGTGTCTGTTCCTGTCCCTGAGCCGGTGTCTGTTCCTGTGCCATGGCTGCCTGAAGGGTCGTCTCCTCCCTGGCCGCCTGAAGGGTCGTCTCCTCCCTGGCCGCCTGAAGGGTCGTCTCCGCCTTGGCCGCCTGAAGGGTCGTCTCCGCCCTGGCCACCTGAAGGGTCGTCTCCTCCCTGGCCGCCTGCACAGCCTGCTCCGCCCTGGCCGCCTGCACAGCCTGATCCGCCCTGGTCGCCTGCACAGCCTGCTCCGCCCTGGCCTCCTGTCTTGCTGCAGTCTCCAGGTCGTTATCCGCTCCACGGGCCTGGCCCTCCATCCCGCCCCCGGGTCCGCCTCCGCTCCACCTCCCTCCTGGACAGTTTTAGGAGCGTCTGGAATCCGCTCCTTAAAGGGGGGGCTATGTAACGGTTACCAGCTGGAGTGCCCTTGAGAGCCACCAGAGGGCACTCCACATAAGACTATCATATTCACTCACAGACTACATTTCCCATCCTGCATCTACCTGGACTGATTACTCCATACACCTGCACTGCATTACACACCTGCACCTCATGATCAAACACCCATTTAAGCCACACTCACACAACACTCGGAGCGAAGTCTTGTTTTACTGTTGTGAACTTTACTGAGCATTTATTCCCGTGGACTGTCTGTTTGTTTTTGACCTTGCCTGTTTCTGGATTTCTCCCTGTCTGCTGCCTGCCTGCGTTACCACTGCCTTGATCTCTGTCTCTGATTGTTTGCTGCCTGCCTTGACCTTTTGCCTGGTATTACTACGATTTAGCCCTGTCTTCACTGCTGTATCTGCTGGTTCTGACCATTGCCTGTTTGATTACTCTGATCAATAAATCACACTGCATATGGATCTCTCTGACTCGGATGCTTCATAACAATTACGGTGTATCCATATAAATGGCCCACCCTGTACATTCTTCAAGGTCTCAACATGTAAAATCAATAGTCTGGTCGCAATTTAAACGCATTTCAGAGAGATCAAACCTAGCTATTTTAATGTAAACAAGCGGTGCTAGCCTAGCCAATTGGTGGCAGAAAATTAGTGTCAGTACTAACGGCGCTAACGAGATATTATCATATCAGGCAAATTATCCAAAAATATATCGAGTTTCATTCATTACTTAGCACATAATTATACCAAACGTACCTGAGAGTAAAAAAAACAGTCCAATCGGTCATCAATAACGCTGACCACAATAAATGAGTTAAAGATGGCCGCCAGTATTTTTATAGTTACATGTTCATAGTTTTCTAACATGAGGACATGCAGGTAAACAGATGAAATATTGTAGCCTTTTTATTTTTGGTTTAATTGTTTAATTTTATTTGGTTTTATTTTAATATTGGGCTGCGAGTATAGAGTAGTAGTTGTTAGGCCTAATTATCGGCAAAACAATTATTTGATTTTATGCTGCAAGTTGTAATGCTAGGCTATTCATGTCTAAAATTCTTCACTTTCAAACGCTCAGGGGTCTCATTTATAAAACTGTGTGTAGGATCCTTACTAAAAGTGTACGTGCGCTAGAAAGGCAAAAAATATTCAGACTTATATAAAACCGTGCTTACGCCAGATCAACCTGTGCAAAATTCCCTTTATAAATCCCAGTCAGCGGAAGATTGTGCGCCCATGCGTCTCTACCCTAAAATAACCATACATGGAGCTTACAACGCCTAGTTTTACTATTCATATCCTCATCTGCATATAATTTGTATATGCATATTCATACACGTGATACCATGTTTATGTAACGATAAACTGGACGGAAGAAAATGCAAGTGCAAAGATGTATTTATTAGATAACAAAAACTCAATGGTAAAGACAGATCGATGCAATAATATCTCCAGCGCTGTAGGCAGTCTCTCTCTCTCAGGAAGAAGCCGACGATCAGGAACACAACAGCAGGAGAGCGTGACGCAGGGACTGAGACAGGCAATCCCCAGTGCAGCGTGAAGGTGATGGTGAATCCACGGTGAGATCAGAGGTGAAGTAATCCAGAGTCCAGTACACAGGAAACACGAGGGAACAGGAACAGGAACAGGCACGAAGACAGGATACTCAAACAACGATCTGACAAACATGAGACGAAAGACAGGGCATTAAATAGGCTGGTGAGATGACATACAGCTGCCACTGATCACAGATAATCAGCGGTAACGCCCACATGAAACAATCAGCATAACGAGACAATTAACACACACACAAACACACAAGACAAGAATGAGACAGCGGATCTACCAACCGTGACAGTTTAAAGGGATAGTTCACCCAAAAATTTTAATTCTGTCAGTAATTACTCACCCTCATGTTGTTCCAACCCCGTAAGACTTTCGTTCATCTTCAGAACACAAATTAAGATATTTTTGATGAAATCTGAGAGCTGGCTCACTCCTTCATAGGCTGCTAGGTAATTGCATCTGACGGCCCATAAAAGTTAGTAAAGACATTGTTAAAATAGTCCAAGTGACTACAGTGGCTCAACCTTAAGTTTATCAAGCGACGGGAATACTGTTTGTGCCAGGCCCGTCGCGACAAGGCAAGCAAACCAAGCAATTGCTTGGGGCCCCGAGCTGGCCTGGCAGCTGGAATAAAATGCAACGACAAATTGTGTGAGCGCCCCCAATGCAGTAAAGTGCAATGACACTATTATCGGGATCTCCATCAAGCCAACCACGTGATCTCTGCTGCTGGCAAAATACAAAACCTCCTCGGTAGTCATCATGAAGCGGAATTATGCTTCAGGAAGCCAGAAAAGAAAGCAGAGAAAGGTAAAACAAGATAGTGGTAAGTGATAAATTGCACTGGATAAAATAGCTCTACTTGGCTTGTACAAATGGTGTAATTTTGCAGCAGGTAGGCTAGCAAAAATATGTATATGTTAGCTACCCGCATGACGGCAAATGCTGCTTGTAACGAACAGTTAGTGCAAATTTTTTTTAGAACGGACGGAATATGGTTACGTAATATGTTTTTTTTAACGGGATAAGGAAGACATCCAGAATCACTGTTTATCATATTTAATGACATGACATTGCTATAGCTTTGTAATAGGTATTGATGAAAGTGGCATAGCATGCTATACTAACTATTCCACCGTGATAATCTATTTATTTACCAAATGGGGGTTAGGAAAACAACACAATAAATTCCGTGCATCAAACATTAGCTTGGGATGTTTTTAAGCATTGGTAGTTGTGAAAGCAGCAGCATCCCTTCCCTTCTAATATCAAAATATAGAAATGCTAACATATTTTTTCGGTAACACTTTATAATAACCATCATTAATAGATGGTAAATTGTTAATTATTTAATCTTTAGTTAATTGTCATTTAACTGTTAGAAAACAGTCTTTTTACTTAATAAATACTTTGTAACCCATCTATAAACATTATTTAACCAGAAAGAGGCAGAGGAACATGATTTTTTTCATAGCTTATCTATAGTGTCGGGATATATGGTAGTTTATGCAAATATGACATTATTTTTATAAGTTACCAATGGATCTTGAACAGTTACTTCAAGGTTACTGCAAATGTTCAATTGTTGAAAATGTTCAAAATTTTATGCACAGTATAGGCTATGCAACAGCAGTATTTGCACTGTAAAATTTTTTATTTATATAAAGTGTGGGTGAACTATATGGCTATGCTGCGGTTCCTGTAGGCTTTGCGTGCGTGCGTGCCGGGGGGGGGGGGGGGGGGGGGGGGTATTGGAGGGGCCTCCATGTCCATTTTGCTTGGGGCCCACAAATTCCTTCAAACGGCCCTGTCTGGAGCAGATCTACACACATCACAATCCCTCTTTATGTTCTTGTTTATCTGGTGGAGGACCACTTTCGTGTAGATTCTGTTGTCTTAATTTAAAATCCAGGTTTTCACATTCTATTCCATTGTACTTTACACATAGGTTTTCCAGGTTTAACAGTTTAATTTTCAATACTCTCTACCCAGGCTCTGGGCAGACTCGTCTTAATATTTTCACAACAGTCCACTTTTGACATTTCGATTTCATCATCCCACTCCGAAACACAATCATATATGGCTCTGTAAGAACCCTCTTACATATTCATATGCTATATCCTTAACTTGAGGGTTTTCATGAAAAGCTAAAAAAGCTAATCAAAGAAAACTGGGGGAAAAATGTTAAACAAGACTAATGGAAAAACCTGTTTTTATTTGGAGATTGTGTAGACTATAAAGATAAGAAAGTGAATCTCTGCAATTATGTACTGAGTCATGCAAGATACGCAGTATGAGCAAGGAGGAACTCAGCGTTTTATGAAGGGAAAAATTTGGAAATCTGTACAATGTTCAAAAACGTGCAGAGGAAAAAATGCTTATCTCATGTGGAAATATTTGGATAAAGATGTTTTTGAAAAAGCTTTTTTAACGGATTGCAATCTTATAAATGTGGATGATGGAAAGAAAATGTATTTAAACTTTTAAGCAGTTATCTATTTAACATGCTAATGATTTTAATGATATAGTTTGTTTGTGAAATGTAAACATTCTTTTGATAAATTTTATTTACAAAAAACAAAACAAAAAACACGTCCGATCTCGGAAGCTAAGCAGGGTCGGGCCTGGTTAGTAGGCTACTTGGATGGGAGACCGCAGGTGCTGTAAGCTTTTGCTTTATCTTCACTATACACTTCATGGCTCGGCAATGACGGTTGTTCCTTTATCCTTTTATATTCAATTGCTTCATTTATTTTTCTTTCATTTTTGCTTTCTCTCTGTCTGCTTTCGGTGTGGTAAAGGACAGCTCAGCCTCGTCATTCTTTCTTTCTCCGCCAGGGGGCGATCGACAGGCTTTTCTCTCTCTCAGTCTGCAAGCAACACTAGAACTCTGAGCGCTTGTTCTTTTGTAACCCGTTTCATTCCTCAGCTTCAATTAGACCAGAGGTTCTCAAACGTTTTTGTCAGCCGAACACTCAGATTTTAATGTAATAATAAATAACACAAATAATTCAACACACATTCTGATGTTTATATTTTTCTGACGGTGGGCAACGGTCACATGAAGACATGCAGGTAAACAGATGAAATATTCTAGCTTTTTTATTTTTGGTTTAATTGTTTAATTATATTTGGTTTTATTTTAATACAGGGCTGCGAGTATAGAGTAGTAGTTGTTAGATCTAATTATCGGCAAAACAATTATTTGATTTTACGCTGCAAGTTGCAATGCTAGGCTATTCATGTCTAAAATTCTTCACTTTCAAACACTCAGGGGTCTCATTTATAAAACTGTGTGTAGGATCCTTACTAAAAGTGTACGTGCGGCAGAAAGGCAAAACATATTCAGACTTATAAAACCGTGCTTACGCCAGATCCACCTGTACAAAATTCCCTTTATAAATATCAGTCAGCGGAAGATTGTGCGCACATGCGTCTCTCCACCCCGAAATAACCATACATGGAGCTTACAACTCCTAGTTTTACTATTAATATCCTCATCTGCATATCATTTGCATATGCATATTCATCAATGTGATACCATGTTTAAAGGGTAACTAAACCCCTGGTCAGAACCTGACTCCACCCACTGGCAATATTTGAAAAATGCTGGAAAAGTGGGCAGTCCCCAGCAGAGATAGAGGGGACGAACCGAGGGCGGGGCTGAGCGGGGGGGCGTGCACCTGAGACCCGCAGTGACGGATTAATTGACAGCTGCTGTCAGACTCTAAAATGGAGAGTGACTCGCAGGGTCGCAAGACGACGTAAAGTTGATGAGTTTGCATCTGATGAGTTTTATCGAGCTGATGTCAATAGCGTTCTGTAACGCATATTCATATTTTGCCGCTATGTGGAAAAAATCCAGCAAAATGCGCCGGTGCGTTTGTCGACCCCAGAGGATTAACTTTAGCCTAACCATAAATTGTGATTATATATATGATCACTCACATCAAGACGCCGCTGCGGTGGTGGAGTCCATGCAGGAGGAGCAGCGTTTGGCACTGCGTCGCTTTTCAGCGCGAGCTGTGTGGAGAAGCCCATTTCCACCTCTATTGCGTTGGAGAAGCAATCCCGCGAAAAATTCAGGTTGCACACTTGAGCTCCACTGGTGCCTAATTTCCAAGTCTGCTGGAAAGCTATGCAGTCCAGCAGTGCTGTTGCAACCACACCTGTGTACCCTCCTGACCACTGTATAACTTGTATAGCGGGACCATCTACACTAACTTGAAGCTATCCTAACTGATGCAACACTACGCGTGGTCGTACCAAGGGAGAGCGTGGTGAGCTCGTACCAAGGGCGTGGTGAGCTGGAACCTGCTGACGTCACATAGTACCATTTACGTCACGAAGCACCGCAAACATCCAATAGGAAAATTCAACTGCAGTAGCCACCCATTCAACCTGAAGAGGGCAGCACTCAGATGTTTTTACACCATATATTGTAGAATTAAAACACTTTATACCCAAATGTCAAAAAAGTTACTTGAATCAATGAACAGCATTAATAAAGCCCCATTCTTAGAGATCATTAACTAAAAAAAGTTGGTTTAGGGTTTAGTTACCCTTTAAAGGCTTAGTTCACCCAAAAATGAAAATTCTGTCAGTAATTACTCCCCCTCATGTTGTTCCAACCCCGTAAGACTTTCGTTCATCTTCAGAACACAAATTAAGATATTTTTGATGAAATCTGAGAGCTGGCTCACTCCTTCATAGGCTGCTAGGTAATTTCATCTGCCGGCCCAGAAAAGTTAGCAAAGACATCGTTAGGGTGGCCATACGTCCGAATTTTAAGCCCCCTGTCCGGCGGGCACGAATTTGGCCAAGATGACCCTAGAGGTGCTGTTGTCACCTGAGCTGTTGCAGAGGGTGAACTTCTTTGTTAAGAACTGAAATGTGTATTTATTTATTTTTCACATTCATTATTTGTTTATTTATGTATTTCTGTTATTTCCAGATGTCCAGACATGTTATGTTTTCTGGCACTGCACCAGATTATTTGTTTATGTATTTCTTTTATTTCCAGAAGTCCAGACATGTTATGTTTTCAGACACTGTACACTTTGCAAGGCAGGTTCATCTCAGTGGTCAGTTTTTGAAACAGACATCATAATGTCTTGAATAAATACAAATACTGTAAACAAACACTTTTTTTGCCTGTTCTGTTATACATAGGTCTACATTTTACATAGGCCGCAAAATGAATGGCTTACCTTTCACACTTTCCCATTAAATGGGCGTCGTGGCGCTCTCGTGAACTCACGTCAGAGGCCCACACAGAAGAAAATTAATAGTGGAATTGTTAGGAACACATTCAGCAATGAAAAGGATTTCTATTTTTATCTATGCAATTGCCTACGTCAAATTGCGACTTACACACATACATGTATTGTGATCATTAGCGTTTGTGGTTGCGCAATAAAGACGATATATGCGGTACTAAGAAATCTCTCACAATAGGCCAATGTCTGGGTATCTGAGATAAAAACCTGGGCTGCGTTTCCCAAAGCATTGTGAGATAAGTTGATCGTAGAGGACATTGGTGGCAAATGGTCTTCACAATCAACTTCACAATGCTTTTGGGAAACGCAGCCCTGGACTGGAGCTCAGAGCCACTGCAGAGAGAAGTACACAGAGCTGGCCAGTGAAATGAGACAACAGATACTCACTGTCACACATGCCTGGTATTATTATGGTTACAGTTATAATGCATGGATTGATTTGCACAGAAACAGAGTTTGATCAGATCAGAGCAGCTCTTCCTTCACATATTCAAGGTAATGTTCTACAATGGTTTAAGTGTCCCAGGACAGCAGTGAGCTCAACACTGCACAGCTGTGTCTTTAAAACACTTTGGCCAGTGGACAAATGAGAGCTACTTTTGACAGTTTGCATTTCCTCTATTACAGTGGTGAGCTGTTATACCTTCTATAATAAAAATAAATGAATAAACATCATGTTACACACAAAAACAAGCAAACTGTAAATTCAATAATCTTTTATGCTCTGTCTTCTGTTTGCTTTCTTGTGAACTTGATCATCATTTCAGATGAATATAATCATTTTGTGTAGGCTAAATAAGTCTTCATCCAAAATGAACGTTATCTTATTACATTCAAATTATTATGTTAATACACTGTACAAAAACCATTTTCACAGTACAGACCAGTTTTGTTTTGTTTTTTTACTGATTGGTGATGGGACCGAGAGTGAAACTTACAAGCGTAGAATAGGTTAAAGAAAAACAATGTCACAATGTGAAACCATCATGAAAGTTTAAGTAATTAAGTAACAAAACAAATTTTCAGTTCAGGAAGAATTTCTTAGATGACTTCCGAGCAACTTCACCATGCATTTGAGGAATGTAAAACCAGTTCATAAGAGACATAAGGGTGCATTCCTGTACACAAAGAAAATGTTTTAAGGTTTCATGCTTTTTCAAACTATTCAAACTGTCTTTGGAATCTGAAGAAAAAAAAAACTTGCAGCTGCACATACAAAGAATAAAATAAAATAAAATAGTAATGTCACACAACAAAGCGTGGTCTAGGTAGACGACAGGACGCAGAGGAAAGATTCAAAATAGACTTCAATAAAAAAAACGTAAACCATAACCAAACTCAGATCACATGTTAACAAGAACCAATACCAGAAGACTGAAACACAGGCAGATTTATACAGAGAGAAAACAAAGAGAACTAATTAATCAAATGAGTAACCATAGTGACAAATTAACGAACACAGGCAGAGAGAGACTGTGAAAACTAAGACAAAACAAAGTCCAAACACAAAGGAACTGTTACAATGAAAGGGGTCATGACATGGACTTTTTTATTATTATTTAATGTTCCTTGGGGTTCACTTGTAATGTTGATATACATTTTTTGCACACACACACACACACACACACACACACAAAAAAAAAAAAAAAAAAAAATATATATATATATATATATATATATATATAGGTCAAAGGCCATACTTAACCAAAAAGTGCTTAACACAGTAAAACTAACAGTCATATGACTAGCTCAGATCATTACAAACCAATCACCAGAACAAATCACAGTGAAGAAGACTTGAGTGACATTGATTTTTACTCAACTGTATGATATAAATGTACATGTATCTTTCTATTCAGGAGACTCACTTGGTTGTTGTGACCAGTGATCTCCCGGCCGTGAATAAAACTTAATTTCTACAAAGAGCAACTTGGGAGTCGTGTCAGGTATTTGCTGCGCAGCTGAGAAACAGATTCTACGCTCAAAAGAAAACAAAAGAACATCAAAGTGTGATTGAGGCAGTGATAGTAGCTTCATCGACGGGACGCCGTCACCTTACTTCAGGGAAGTATTGTATTGTATTTTTAACAACTGCAAGTTGTTTAAATTGTCCGTGGTGAAGAAGTCAGATTCGTATTAAATATTTCCACGACAGTACATAAATATGAAAATGTATTTGCAGTACACTTAGCATAAAATAAATATATTTCAAATACTTTAGTATTTTTTGTATATTTTAAATTAAACTATTTTTAGACACAATCTGGGTTTTTCAAATCTGGTAAAATAGGGGCAAACTGAACATGCTATAATAAATTATCTGTGGGGTATTTAGAGCTGAAACTTCACAGACACCTTCTGGGGACACCAAATTACATCTTGTAAAAAGTACAATTTAATTATTTCCAATATTTCATATTTCTATATTCAAAATTTTATATTTAAAACATTAATTTCATAACATTATATTTGCAGTTGTAATTTCAGTGTAAATACATTCATTAAAAAAAAAAAAGCCAAAAAAACGTGTTGTGATAATTTGTTGTTGGACTTTGGATAGTTTCTAAATCCCATAGAATGGACTGTATGTCTGTCTCTCAGCCATATTTTCAATCGTGGAAATATGGCATCTATTGCCTAAGATCGATATTGTTTAATCATTTTAAAATTATATGTTGAGTCTGAACATTAACACTTCTTATAGACCTGTGCTAAAAATGACAACCTTGTTGTATGACCTGATTGACTGCACTGAAGGTTTCCACATATGAAATCTAAATTATATCAGACTTTGAATGACCTTTAAAGCTACACTGTGTAACTTTTTAAGTCGATTCTTAGCAAAAAACACTTTGTTCTATCAAAAGTATATGTGCTCATTCATGTGTAATTACTTCCACCAACTAATCAAGTATTCTCGTAAGCGTAAAATCTGCCATTTATAATACATACGAGCGAGTAGCTAAAACTCCAGTGTTAAATGAACTCTCCTGGGAGTTTATATGGCTCCAGACTCAAGAGTGTTAAAGTGTTAAAATATGAGTGTTAAATTAACACTCAAGAGTGTTAAAGTTAATGAGATAATTAAGTGATTGATTGAGTGATGATTGATCATTATTGAAGACACCTAACAAGCAGAATCACTGAAGGATGAAATCTATTTTTTTTAAGACACCGTTATGGTGATCAGTGTTTCCTTTAGTTGGGCTCTTGACCTTTAAATCATTAACTTTAGATTTTGTTTGGCTGTTGTATCTGAGTTATAATTGCCAGATGAACAAAGAGAAAAGTTGATCAGGTGGTGTTGGTTATGTTTTGACAATCATATTTTGACCTGAAGCACAAATCTCATTTAGAGAGTTATGTCTATCTTGTTGATTACAGCAGCCCTGTGATTCTACAGCAAATGATTTTCAGCATTTCCAATATAATCCAAAATATTTTTTGAAAGTTGTTCTGATCAAAAGACAATTACCAATTTTTTTAAAACTTTATTTAGACCCATTGACATCAATAATCAGCCTGTGAATCTCAACAATGGTGACAATAATAGAGCATGTTGCAGTGCATTCTGGGTGCCACCAATCAAAACTCATTCATGGCTCCCATCATGCATTGCGGTATGAATAAATTATGAACTGAATTGTCTTCGTAATTTCCTTTCCCTAATTGAATATTCTGTTTGTCACCATTGTTGAGATTCATACACTGATTCTTGATGTCTGTGTGTGCCTAAAAGAAAGATTTGTTTTATCAGACCAACTTTAAAAAAAAAAACTTTAGATTATTTAGAAAATTCTGGATCTTATGCTGTAGAATCACAGTGATGCTGTAATCAACAATATACATTTAAGTCAGAGATTAGGCTCTAATTGAGTTTAGTGACTCAAATTATGATTATGTCAAAACATAACCAACACAACCTGATCAAATTTTCTCTTTGTTCATCTGAGAGTTATAACTCAGATACAACAGCCAAACAAAATCTAATGTTAACAGTTTAAGGGTCAAGAGCCCAACTAAAGGAAACACTGATCACCATAACGGTGTCTTGAAAAATTAGATTTTCTCCTTCAGTGATTCTGTTTGTTAACATCAGGTGTCTTCAATAATGGTAAATCATCACTCAATGAATCACTTAATTAGCTCATTAACTTTAACAATCTTGAGTGTTCATTTAACACTCATATTTTAACACTAACACTCTTGAGTCTGGAGCCATATAAACTCCCAGGAGAGTTCATTTAACACTGGAGTTTTTGCTGTGTAATATTCACTGGGTAGTCATATACAATTTCACCGCTAGATGGGGGAAAATATCACACAGTGTAGCTTTAAGTCATTAAGTGACAAACCTTTTCAGTTTTCTTTTTCCTATGAGGGTCAAAAGTCCTGAGATACTCCCTCAACTCCCTCTGAGCAGACTAGACCATTTTTCTCATTAAAACAATCTTAAATACACATTAATCTTTCACCGCTGGAAAGATGAATGTGTATTTAAATTGGGTCATTTATGTACTGTAATAGAAATGTGAAATTATTTTAGAAGTTGGTGCCTTCTAGACTAAGAAAAGCCAGAAAATGTATTTTGGCTCATAGATGAAAGACAACAACTCCCAGAATGCACTTGCTTCCCTGCCCTGCGAGGCCACTCAGAAGCCATGCCTACGGGTTACAGAGGGCAGTATCGGAAGAAATTATACAACTAGGCTACTAGCTGACTCAAAACTGAAAAGATGCTGTTTTATGGTGAGATCCCCCTATCCCCCCGAGCGGGTTGAAAACATGCGGAACGAGCTCCTCCTACTGGCTGTAGTCTCTCGCTTCTGGCCAAAAAAGACGATTTTTGCATCATCTGAGATTTTTTTCCAGACACACAAAACAGAAATCTCTCGTCTCAGGGGGACATGAGGGAGGGAAGCACGGTCATTCGAAAATACTACCGGGTTTCTACTGATACAAAGCTTAATGCTAATCGGTGAAGTATCCCTTTAAAAATAACAGATTAAATGAATTACAAGTCACATTTTGAATTGCCTTAGCAGCAATTACTGATAAACTGAGACATGAGGGAAAACTGAGATTTAAGGATAAAATTTAATAGGTCATGATATTTAAAAAACAAACAACAACAAAAAAAAAACTGAAATGAATGTTTGATGAAATCTTCGTCACTATTTGCCGGTAACATATTCATTTAAAATACTTCTATTACTCTTCTATAATCACATTCTTGTAAATCTATAAACTCTCTAAACTCTCTCACCTTTTCCTAAATAATAAATTACTAATATACACTGTCTATATCTTGTTGATTAAAATAATCTAATTGTCATTGAATATTGGAAGTTACACCATCAACATTGTAATCAAGCAGTGCAATATCTAATCAATAAAGTCATTTTCAGCAAGTTTTACATTTACATGATCATTTAGCAGAAACTTTTATCCAAAGCAACATACAAATGAGGAGAGCAATAGAAGCAATAAAACCAACAATATAAATGTGATGTGACTATTCCCAGTTTAGTCTACAAAAAGATGCGTCTTCAGCAGTTTTCATGGGTCATCACAAATAGAAGAATCTTACATTATTTATTAGTTCAAGTCCTCTATTAGATCTCTGTGGAAATCTGATGTCATCTGTAATTTAAAAAAATCAGACCCACAAAAAGATCCAAACAAGAAACTGCTTTGAAGTCAGTCTGTCGTGGAAATTCTTTCTCAACTTTAAATAATAATTGGAAGACAGCTGGAGATTTCAAAAGTTATAAAGATCTTTATTTCTTATAAGAAATAGACATTCACATACAGAACGCATCTGGTATGGGAAGGCCCCGACTTCTGCTTTTTGCCCAGCTTATATACACAAAACACATCCTGGTTAGGCTTCACCATTCGTTTACCTTAAAAGGAGGCATCTCGTCCAAAATCTTTGTCTTGCATAAATTATATCCAAACAGAACAATATCATGCAAGTTCCTGTTTTTAGCTGCTGCTCAAAATTCACACCTTTTGTCTATTTCTATTTTTGATCTTAAGCTACGCACATACTTTCACACTTGGAGTCCAAACAATAGGTCACTTGAGTACTCTTAGTCTCTTTGCTACTAAGTCTCCTATAACTCAAAACATTTTGTCCCTGCAAGCTTGTCTTAACTTATGCCTGTTTTAAACACTTGATTACACATCTTTAATAACGTGCTTTAGCTTATATGAATATATTTCTTTAAATGCTCATGAGTAAAAATAAAGTGAAAGATGTTAATACAAGTTGTACACTTCTAAAAGTAAAAACACATCTAAAAGAAAAAAAGAACACATCTAAATGTAAAATTTCTACCACAAGTCACACACACACACACACACACACACACACACACACACACACACGAGTGAGATCGCTGTGACTGTGACTGTGACATCTCTGTAGCGGCTCCTTATTCACCATCAGCTGATCCTTAAACTACAATTAAACACAGAGTCACATATGGAGTATGAGACATTACTGCGGTCACATCACATCAGTAGATTCATTTCAGAACAAACACAGGCAGAGATACATACAGAGTATATTAATATTACAGCCAGAGATATACAGTGAGGAAAATAAGTATTTGAACACCCTGCTATTTTGCAAGTTCTCCCACTTGGAAATCATGGAGGGGTCTGAAATTGTCATCGTAGGTGCATGTCCACTGTGAGAGACATAATCAAAAAAAAAAAATCCAGAAATCACAATATATGATTTTTTAACTATTTATTTGTATGATACAGCTGCAAATAAGTATTTGAACACCTGTCTATCAGCTAGAATTCTGACCCTCAAAGACCTGTTAGTCTGCCTTTAAAATGTCCACCACTCCATTTATTATCCTAAATTAGATGCACCTGTTTGAGGTCGTTAGCTGCATAAAGACACCTGTACACCCCATACAATCAGTAAGAATCCAACTACTAACATGGCCAAGACCAAAGAGCTGTCCAAAGACACTAGAGACAAAATTGTACACCTCCACAAGGCTGGAAAGGGCTACGGGGAAATTGGCAAGCAGCTTGGTGAAAAAAGGTCCACTGTTGGAGCAATCATTAGAAAATGGAAGAAGCTAAACATGACTGTCAATCTCCCTCGGACTGGGGCTCCATGCAAGATCTCACCTCGTGGGGTCTCAATGATCCTAAGAAAGGTGAGAAATCAGCCCAGAACTACACGGGAGGAGCTGGTCAATGACCTGAAAAGAGCTGGGACCACCGTTTCCAAGGTTACTGTTGGTAATACACTAAGACGTCATGGTTTGAAATCATGCGTGGCACGGAAGGTTCCCCTGCTTAAACCAGCACATGTCAAGGCCCGTCTTAAGTTTGCCAATGACCATTTGGATGATCCAGAGGAGTCATGGGAGAAAGTCATGTGGTCAGATGAGACCAAAATAGAACTTTTTGGTCATAATTCCACTAAACGTGTTTGGAGGAAGAAGAATGATGAGTACCATCCCAAGAACACCATCCCTACTGTGAAGCATGGGGGTGGTAGCATCATGCTTTGGGGGTGTTTTTCTGCACATGGGACAGGGCAACTGCACTGTATTAAGGAGAGGATGACCGGGGCCATGTATTGCGAGATTTTGGGGAACAACCTCCTTCCCTCAGTTAGAGCATTGAAGATGGGTCGAGGCTGGGTCTTCCAACATGACAATGACCCGAAGCACACAGCCAGGATAACCAAGGAGTGGCTCTGTAAGAAGCATATCAAGGTTCTGGCGTGGCCTAGCCAGTCTCCAGACCTAAACCCAATAGAGAATCTTTGGAGGGAGCTCAAACTCCGTGTTTCTCAGCGACAGCCCAGAAACCTGACTGATCTAGAGAAGATCTGTGTGGAGGAGTGGGCCAAAATCCCTCCTGCAGTGTGTGCAAACCTGGTGAAAAACTACAGGAAACGTTTGACCTCTGTAATTGCAAACAAAGGCTACTGTACCAAATATTAACATTGATTTTCTCAGGTGTTCAAATACTTATTTGCAGCTGTATCATACAAATAAATAGTTAAAAAATCATACATTGTGATTTCTGGATTTTTTTTTTTAGATTATGTCTCTCACAGTGGACATGCACCTACGATGACAATTTCAGACCCCTCCAAGATTTCTAAGTGGGAGAACTTGCAAAATAGCAGGGTGTTCAAATACTTATTTTCCTCACTGTAAAGGTGAGGAGAACATCAGAGCTGTTGTTCTGCACGCGGATGAACGACAAGATGAAGAAGATCCTGATCAAGACCATTGTGAACAGATCATCGTGTCAGAACCACTTCCCACTTACCGTCGTGGAAACGAAAGGTTCAGTCGATTATTCACATTATATGAATGATGTGATGAACAGAAACTATTCTCTCAATTAATTGTAATCTTTTCTGGGAGTGATCTAGATTCTTCTGTGACAATGTCCTGCAGCCGAGAGTCAGAGCGGACCTCCTGTCGGACAACATCTGTGTACTAACTGATTAAATGATAATACGGCATATGTAGTCCATTCCATAGAGACTGTGTGTGTTCTCAGAATAATGAGAACTAATAATGTTTATTACAGGATCTAAATAACTGAGCAGTGAAACTGCCCGCTGTTCTCCAGAAAAATCCTCCAGGTTTTGCACATTTTTAGGTTTTCCAGAATCTTCTGCATATTTGACACCTTTCCAACAATGACTGTATGATTTTGAGATCCATATTTTTATATTAAGGACAATTGAGTGACTCGTACACAACGATTACAAAAGGTGAACACATTTACTGATGCTCAAGAAGGAAACGATGCATTAAGAGCAGGGGGTGTAAACTTTAAACAGGATTATGATGATGTGTAAATTTTGTTTAAAGATTATCTTTGTTTTCATTTAGTTCTGCCCTTCAGAAGCGAATACTTCCCTGTTTCACAGAAGACAAAATAATTACAATTTATCCTGTTCATGCAATTTAAAAAGTTTACACACCCCAGCTTTTAATGCATTGTGTTGCATCAGTAAAAAAGAAGAAGTTTTTTTTTAAATATTTAACAAAAATTATTAAACTAAATGTAAAAAAAAAAGAAAAAAAAAGAAAAGTTCTTCAAGAAATAAAACTGTGTAAAACTGATGTTATTAAAATAATATGCAGGGGAAAACCAAGTCCTGTGTTTGGTAGACCTTTTGTGTTACAACCCTTATTAGTATTCCAAAGTATTCTGAATTATTTAGATTAGGTTACAAAGCTAACGAAATATGTTACAAATGACTGTATTTTGTAATCTTTAGTAAATAATCTACTTACAAGATAGTGTCTCCAGTTTATAATGTGGATCATTCTTCAGATCAGAGAGAAGCTTCACGTCTGATTCTCTTAGTTTATTCTCAGACAGATCCAGTTCTCTCAGGTGTGAGGGGTTTGATCTCAGAGCTGAAGCCAGAGCAGAACAACCTTCATCTGTGACTCCACAATCAATCAACCTGTAGAGAACAATGACACACTCTTCACTCTCTCAGTTCAGATCAGTTTAGCAGTGAATCCATTATTAAAGAGGAAATACAAACTTAAAGCATAAATAAAATGTTTTGATGGATCATTGGACTGAGATCTAAAATGTCAAAGAGCTCAAAACATGATTATTAAACATCTAGTCTTTAGATCTGTACTAATACAGTACATATGGAGTAATGATTTGTTTTAATCGTGTAAAGAATATTCTAAAAACAGTCCCTGCAGAAAGATGACCGTGATGACCTGCAAGAATAAATCCAGCATGTTCTTCATTTCTCAGTTCTGAATGTGTTGAGATCGAGTCGGTTTAAAATCAAGAGACTGAAGTGTTGATTGTGATGTGAGTGTGTATTTCAGTGACTCAGTCCTGCAGAATCATGTTCCTGAAGAGCAGCTCATGTGTTCAATCACTTACAGTTCAATAAGCGCAATAACAGCAGCAGAAAAAGGCTGAACATTTCAAATATAGACTTTACATTGTGTTTCTTGTGTGAGTCATATATGATCTTACCACAGTTTCTCCAGTTTACAGTGAGGATCCTCCAGTACAGCAGAGAGCAGATTAACTGAATCTCCTAGTTTATTCCCAGACAGATACAGATCTCTCAGGTGTGAGGGGTTTGATCTCAGAGCTGAAGCCAGAGCAGAACAACCTTCATCTGTGACTCCACAATCACCCAACCTGTAGAGAACAATGACACACTCTTCACTCTCTCAGTTCAGATCAGATCAGTTTAACACAAGGGTCCGCAGCCGTACTGCAGGGGGCCGTCAATTAATGCTTGATCACAAATCATTTTTTGTTAAAAAATTAAAACATGGGTAAAAAACATCACAAAGTCAAATTTAAATATAAGCACTGTCACATGAATGCAAGATCACCCTCAAACAACCTTCATCTGTGACTCCACAATATTTCAACCTGTAGAGAACAATGACGCTGTGTAAACTGTGTGTAAAATGACCAATTTATTAAAGATTGCAGTGTGTGATGTGATTTGAGTGTAGTGACAAGCAAAGCCACTATATTCTACACTGCTTTATAAAGGATGCCGGTTTTCCATGTGCTTGAGGAGAAACAGAGGGACAAATACCATGCAGTGCTGTAACTATAGAGTGATAAAGAGATGACATTAATAACACCTGAAGTGTAACTTTATCAATTAAATGTACTATATTTTAGTGTAATAATATTAATTTCATATTTTGAAGATATTTTTGTTTCTAAATATTTGTCCAATAATTATGATCCATTAATGGCCATTTAAAATAATATTTTTTCTAATATGTTTATTACTTATATTACAATTAGATTTCATGCTTAGCATTTAGCATGCTAATATATGCTATTGCTAATTAATAGTTTCGTAGCAATCTAATACAATCTTACAATTCAGTCATGTGACACAAATATAAGAAATTGAATGAATTAATCCAGTTAGGGAACCATATTTAAATCACTTTAAAACTTCTTAATTGGGTTACTTGGAAATGACTTGATTCCATAATGTTGACAATTTTGTGAACAAATGATCTTTGTTGAACGTAATTGGTTCATGTGGAACTGATGTGCATGATTAAATCATTTAAATCCAACACACTTTTTCAGTGCATTGTTTTCTGTGTAACTGTGCGTTCACACCGCCGCCGACTTGAGCTGCAAAGAAGCTCTGGCCGCCCTGTCAAGGACGCTTGTCAAAAAGTACGAGGAAGCTTGTTGACGCTTGTTGACGCTTTGGCCGCTCTGAAGTCTGTCACACACCAAAATGTAAACAGAAAAAAAAAAAAACATTACCTTATAAACAGCATTTTTATAACCGTTTTGGTCACATTTGGTCGGGAAAAAAATTATAATTAGCTATTATTATTATTATTATTATTATTAGGGGCCAAGCCCCGAAGGGGCTATGGCACCTATTGTATCTGTTAGTTTTCTTATTAGGGGCCAAGCCCCGAAGGGGCTATGGCACCTATTGTATCTGTTAGTTTTCTTATTAGGGGCCAAGCCCCGAAGGGGCTATGGCACCTATTGTATCTGTTAGTTTTCTTATTATTATTATTATTATTATTCTTCTTCCTCCTCTTGAAGTCTATGGCAGCCCTATGAACCATACATAGGAAAATGATGAAATTTGGCACACTTGTAGTGATGGTAATGAAAAGTAATTGTAGCAATTTTTGAGTCTCTAGGACCAACTCTATAGCGCCACCAGCAGTTCAAAAATCCAACATTGAAATGGTTATAACTTTTGAACCCTTTGATCTAGAAAAATGAAACTTAGTACACCTGATTTATCTCATCATGCTGATCAGAACCAATATCTTACATCAAGACTCCGCCCATTACAGTAGTGGCCATTTTGAAAAGTACAGTATGCAGTTTTTTTGCTACTCCTCCTTCAAAATTGGTCTAATTTTGTCCAAACATGTACTCAAATGATCTTCGGACTGAGCCGCATAAAAGTACTGTCCCCGATTTTTTTGCTATATTGGAAAAAAAAAAGTTATGATGTCGCAAACTTAACGAGGTCGACCCAAAATTGGTTCAGAAGCTATAGCTCGGCCAAACTTTGATCAATCGAAACGAAAATTGGTACACTTCATCGGAAGCATGATCTGAGGTTCCATGCCAAAGTTGGGAACAGCGCCACCTACGGGTCATGAGATATGGAAAATGCATATTTTGGCCAATAACTTATGAACAGTTTGTCAGAAAATTATAAACTTGGTGTCTATCGATTCCTTGGGTCATGACAAATCCGTGGATATCGATTTTGCCATGATGGGATGTACCACGTGTCCGCCATTTTGAATGATGTCATAATTTGCAATATCTTTTAAACTATTTGAAATTTCTTCACCAAATTTGGTATGGATCATCATTAGCATGGCCCGAAGGTACCTGAGAAATTTGATCACAGCGCCACCTAGTGTTCCAGAGATATCATTGTTTTTTGAAAAAACGCTTATAACTTTTGCTAACATTGCTTGAAATTTGATTTCTTTATGTCAATATATTCCTTGGCTTATGCCGATTTCAACGATATCTCATATGTTATTTATCAATGTGACTGGCCGCCATATTGGAGTGAATGTAAAACAGTTTTTTCGCTACTCCTCCTTCAAAATTGGTCTAATTTTGTCCAAACATGTACTCAAATGATCTTCGGACTGAGCCGCATAAAAGTACTGTCCCCGATTTTTTTGCTATACTGGAAAAAAAAAGTTATGATGTCGCAAACTTAATGAGGTCAACCCATAATTGGTTCAGAGGCTGTAACTTGTGAACAGTTTGTCACAAAATCATAAAATTGGTGTCTATCGATTCCTTGCGTCATGTCGAATCTGAGGATATCTATTTTGCCAGCATTGGATGTACCACATCATAAGCTATATTAGCATTAAGTTAGCTTAGCATGCTAATCTCGTTAACATGATTTTGTGTGCTCATTCACACACTGAAGCCTCTCCTCTGCAGCTTTGTAAAACATGTCCTCTGGGTGGCGCAAGTGGTTCAACCATGCGTCATGAATCCCGAACCATTGTGGTCGTGGGTTCGAGACCAGTGTGGGGCGACTTTGAAATTGTGTATAAAATAATAATTTAAATTCCTTCCGGCTCTGCACTGCTGTTGGTGCTTAAATGCTAGCTGTGCTGCTGTAATTGATGTGCTTACTGTGCTTGATGTACATTAAATTTCTGATGTTTTGCTCTTCTGGCTCCGCATTGCGCTACAGCGGCTGTTGCTTGCTCTGCCTTGCAGGGCTTGGCCCCGTATTGCTGCTTGCAGCTATATTAGCAATTGTTATTGTCAAAATAACAATTCTTCTTCTTCCGCAAATGGGAGTCTATGGCAGCCCTATGAACCGTAAGTAGGAAAATGATGAAATTTGGCACACTTGTAGTGATGGCCATGAATAGTAAATGTAGCAATTTTTGAGTCTCTAGGACCAACTCTATAGCGCCACCAGCAGTTCAAAAATACAACATTGAAATGGTTATAACTTTTGAACCCTTTGATCTAGAAAAATGAAACTTAGTACACCTGATTGCTCTCATCATGCTGATCACAAACAATATCATACATTAAGACTACACCCATTACAGTAGTAGCCATTTTGAAAAGTACAGTATTCAGTTTTTTCGCTACTCCTCCTTCAAAATTGCTCCAATTTTGTCCAAACATGTGCTCAAATGATCTTTGGACTGAGCCACACAGAAATGACTGAACAGATTTTTTTGCTATACTGGAAAAAAAAAAGTTATGATGTCGCAAATTTAATGAGGTCGACCCAAAATTGGTTCAGAGGCTGTATCTCGGCCAAAAATTGATCAATCGAAACAAAAATTGGTACACTTCATCGGAGCCATGACCTGAGGGTCCATGCCAAAGTTGGGAACAGCGCCACCTATGGGTCATGAGATATTGAAAATGGCTATTTTGGCCAATAACTTTTGAACAGTTTGTCATAAAATCATAAATGTGGTATCTATGGATTCCTTGCGTCATGCCAAATCCGTGGATACTGATTTTGCCAGGATGGGATTTACCACGTGTCCGCCATTGTTAATTTTGACATAATTTGCAATATCTTTTAAACTATTTGAGATTTCTTCACCAAATTTGGTATGAATCGTCATTAGCATGGCCCGAAGGTACCTGAGAAGTTTGAGCACAGCGCCACCTAGTGTTCCAGAGATATCATTGTTTTTTGAAAAAACGCTTATAACTTTTGCTAACATTGCTTGAAATTTGATTTCTTTATGTCAATATATTCCTTGGCTTATGCTGATTTCAACAATATCTCATATGTTATTTTTCAACAATGTGACTGGCCGCCATATTGGAGCGAATGTAAAATAGTTTTTTCGCTACTCCTCCTTCAAAATTGGTCTAATTTTGTCCAAACATGTACTCAAATGATCTTCGGACTGAGCCGCATAAAAGTACTGTCCCCGATTTTTTTGCTATACTGGAAAAAAAAAAGTTATGATGTCGCAAACTTAATGAGGTCGACCCATAATTGGTTCAGAGGCTGTAACTTGTGAACTGTTTGTCACAAAATCATAAAATTGTTGTCTATCGATTCTTTGCGTCATGTCGAATCCGAGGATATCTATTTTGCCAGGATTGAATGTACCACGTCATAAGCCATAAGATACATCAGCATTAAGATATCTTAGCATGCTAATCTGGTTAACTTGCTTTTGTGTGCTCATTCTTACACTGAAGCTCTCCTCTGCAGTTTGTGATTGTACGTCCTCTGAGTGGTGCAATCTGCTAAACCGTGTATCTAGAATCCTGAACCATTCTGGTCGTGGGTTCGAGTCCCATGTGGGACGACTTTAAAGTTGTCATTTAAATTCCTTCCGGCTCTGCACTGCTGTTGGTGCTTAAATGCTCGCTGTGCTTCATTTACATTTATATTTAATTTCTGCAGTTTTTGTTCTTGCGGCTCTGCACTGCTGTTGGTGCTTAAATGCTTGCTGCGCTGCTGTGCTTGATGTACATTTACACGTATATTTAATTTCTGCTATTTTTGTTCTTCTGGCTCCGCACTGCTGTTGGTGCTTAAATGCTTGCTGTGCTGCTGTAATTGATGTGCTTACAGAACTTGCTGTGCTTTATGTACATTAAATTTCTGATGTTTTGCTCTTCTGGCTCCGCATTGCGCTACAGCGGCTTTTGCTTGCTGTGCCTTGAAGGGCTTGGCCCCTGTATTGCTGCTTGCAGCTATATTTATTATTATTATTATTATTCTTCTTCCTCCTCTTGAAGTCTATGGCAGCCCTATGAACCATACATAGGAAAATGATGAAATTTGGCACACTTGTAGTGATGGTAATGAAAAGTAATTGTAGCAATTTTTGAGTCTCTAGGACCAACTCTATAGCGCCACCAGCAGTTCAAAAATCCAACATTGAAATGGTTATAACTTTTGAACCCTTTGATCTAGAAAAATGAAACTTAGTACACCTGATTTATCTCATCATGCTGATCAGAACCAATATCTTACATCAAGACTCCGCCCATTACAGTAGTGGCCATTTTGAAAAGTACAGTATGCAGTTTTTTTGCTACTCCTCCTTCAAAATTGGTCTAATTTTGTCCAAACATGTACTCAAATGATCTTCGGACTGAGCCGCATAAAAGTACTGTCCCCGATTTTTTTGCTATATTGGAAAAAAAAAAGTTATGATGTCGCAAACTTAACGAGGTCGACCCAAAATTGGTTCAGAAGCTATAGCTCGGCCAAACTTTGATCAATCGAAACGAAAATTGGTACACTTCATCGGAAGCATGATCTGAGGTTCCATGCCAAAGTTGGGAACAGCGCCACCTACGGGTCATGAGATATGGAAAATGCATATTTTGGCCAATAACTTATGAACAGTTTGTCAGAAAATTATAAACTTGGTGTCTATCGATTCCTTGGGTCATGACAAATCCGTGGATATCGATTTTGCCATGATGGGATGTACCACGTGTCCGCCATTTTGAATGATGTCATAATTTGCAATATCTTTTAAACTATTTGAAATTTCTTCACCAAATTTGGTATGGATCATCATTAGCATGGCCCGAAGGTACCTGAGAAATTTGATCACAGCGCCACCTAGTGTTCCAGAGATATCATTGTTTTTTGAAAAAACGCTTATAACTTTTGCTAACATTGCTTGAAATTTGATTTCTTTATGTCAATATATTCCTTGGCTTATGCCGATTTCAACGATATCTCATATGTTATTTATCAACAATGTGACTGGCCGCCATATTGGAGTGAATGTAAAACAGTTTTTTCGCTACTCCTCCTTCAAAATTGGTCTAATTTTGTCCAAACATGTACTCAAATGATCTTCGGACTGAGCCGCATAAAAGTACTGTCCCCGATTTTTTTGCTATACTGGAAAAAAAAAGTTATGATGTCGCAAACTTAATGAGGTCAACCCATAATTGGTTCAGAGGCTGTAACTTGTGAACAGTTTGTCACAAAATCATAAAATTGGTGTCTATCGATTCCTTGCGTCATGTCGAATCTGAGGATATCTATTTTGCCAGCATTGGATGTACCACATCATAAGCTATATTAGCATTAAGTTAGCTTAGCATGCTAATCTCGTTAACATGATTTTGTGTGCTCATTCACACACTGAAGCCTCTCCTCTGCAGCTTTGTAAAACATGTCCTCTGGGTGGCGCAAGTGGTTCAACCATGCGTCATGAATCCCGAACCATTGTGGTCGTGGGTTCGAGACCAGTGTGGGGCGACTTTGAAATTGTGTATAAAATAATAATTTAAATTCCTTCCGGCTCTGCACTGCTGTTGGTGCTTAAATGCTAGCTGTGCTGCTGTAATTGATGTGCTTACTGTGCTTGATGTACATTAAATTTCTGATGTTTTGCTCTTCTGGCTCCGCATTGCGCTACAGCGGCTGTTGCTTGCTCTGCCTTGCAGGGCTTGGCCCCGTATTGCTGCTTGCAGCTATATTTATTATTATTATTATTATTCTTCTTCCTCCTCTTGAAGTCTATGGCAGCCCTATGAACCATACATAGGAAAATGATGAAATTTGGCACACTTGTAGTGATGGTAATGAAAAGTAATTGTAGCAATTTTTGAGTCTCTAGGTCCAACTCTATAGCGCCACCAGCAGTTCAAAAATTCAACATTGAAATGGTTATAACTTTTGAACCCTTTGATCTAGAAAAATGAAACTTAGTACACCTGATTCATCTCATCATGCTGATTAGAACCAATATCTTACATTAAGACTCCGCCCATTACAGTAGTGGCCATTTTGAAAAGTACAGTATGCAGTTTTTTTGCTACTCCTCCTTCAAAATTGGTCTAATTTTGTCCAAACATGTACTCAAATGATCTTCGGACTGAGCCGCATAAAAGTACTGTCCCCGATTTTTTTTATTCTTCTCTGATCAAAAGTTATGACGTCGCAAACTTAACGAGGTCGACCCAAAATTGGTTCAGAAGCTATAGCTCGGCCAAACTTTGATCAATCGAAACGAAAATTGGTACACTTCATCGGAAGCAT
This sequence comes from Squalius cephalus, assembly GCF_949319135.1. Taxonomy (NCBI): domain Eukaryota; kingdom Metazoa; phylum Chordata; class Actinopteri; order Cypriniformes; family Leuciscidae; genus Squalius; species Squalius cephalus. Next base: position 23,702,865 of record NC_137146.1, on the reverse strand, counting down.
GATCTGAGGTTCCATGCCAAAGTTGGGAACAGCGCCACCTACGGGTCATGAGATATGGAAAATGCATATTTTGGCCAATAACTTATGAACAGTTTGTCAGAAAATTATAAACTTGGTGTCTATCGATTCCTTGGGTCATGACAAATCCGTGGATATCGATTTTGCCATGATGGGATGTACCACGTGTCCGCCATTTTGAATGATGTCATAATTTGCAATATCTTTTAAACTATTTGAAATTTCTTCACCAAATTTGGTATGGATCATCATTAGCATGGCCCGAAGGTACCTGAGAAATTTGATCACAGCGCCACCTAGTGTTCCAGAGATATCATTGTTTTTTGAAAAAACGCTTATAACTTTTGCTAACATTGCTTGAAATTTGATTTCTTTATGTCAATATATTCCTTGGCTTATGCCGATTTCAACGATATCTCATATGTTATTTATCAACAATGTGACTGGCCGCCATATTGGAGTGAATGTAAAACAGTTTTTTCGCTACTCCTCCTTCAAAATTGGTCTAATTTTGTCCAAACATGTACTCAAATGATCTTCGGACTGAGCCGCATAAAAGTACTGTCCCCGATTTTTTTGCTATACTGGAAAAAAAAAGTTATGATGTCGCAAACTTAATGAGGTCAACCCATAATTGGTTCAGAGGCTGTAACTTGTGAACAGTTTGTCACAAAATCATAAAATTGGTGTCTATCGATTCCTTGCGTCATGTCGAATCTGAGGATATCTATTTTGCCAGGATTGGATGTACCACATCATAAGCTATATTAGCATTAAGTTAGCTTAGCATGCTAATCTCGTTAACATGATTTTGTGTGCTCATTCACACACTGAAGCCTCTCCTCTGCAGCTTTGTAAAACATGTCCTCTGGGTGGCGCAAGTGGTTCAACCATGCGTCATGAGTCCCGAACCATTGTGGTCGTGGGTTCGAGACCAGTGTGGGGCGACTTTGAAATTGTGTATAAAATAATAATTTAAATTCCTTCCGGCTCTGCACTGCTGTTGGTGCTTAAATGCTAGCTGTGCTGCTGTAATTGATGTGCTTACTGTGCTTGATGTACATTAAATTTCTGATGTTTTGCTCTTCTGGCTCCGCATTGCGCTACAGCGGCTGTTGCTTGCTCTGCCTTGCAGGGCTTGGCCCCGTATTGCTGCTTGCAGCTATATTTGTTATTATTATTATTATTATTATTATTATTATTATTTGCATCTGTGCAATTGGTCAAATCGGTGTTACCATGAGCGAATGAATAGCATTCCCGCTTAAAACGAGCGTTCGTAAATATTATAAAAGTTGCGCTCATCCTCAAATGTGCATCACTGGATCATTATGGATCATCGCGAAGTTGTTGTTTTTGGTGCTGCTGCTGCTGTATTGTATTTGCGGAGAAGACGTCGGACTCGGAGATTTTGGGTTCATGCCACCCTCCAGGACCGTCATCAATTCGGAGAATATCACCGGCTGGTGCAGCAGCTGCGGCTTGACGACGAGAGATTCCAGCGGTACTTCAGGCTGGACACGGAGCAGTTTGACAGCGTGCTGTCAAAAGTGGGGCCGCTCATCATGATGAACAGCACTAATTACCGCCATGCAATATCTCCTGCTGAGCGTCTGGCTATTTGCCTGCGGTTCTTGTCCACAGGGGACTCCTACCGCACTATTGCTGCCAGCTACCACATGGGAGTGAGCACTTTGTCCAACATTGTCCCCCAGGTCTGCAAGGCCATTTGGGACTCCATGGTGGAGGAGTACATGCCAGTGCCCACCACGGAGGACTGGCTGAGCATTGCAAAGGGGTTTTACCAGCGGTGGGCTTTCCCCAACTGCCTTGGATCCATTGATGGGAAACATGTGGTCATTAAGTCTCCTGACAATTCAGGGTCCATGTATTTTAACTACAAGGGGACTTATTCAGTTGTGCTTCTGGCAGTGGTAGATGCCCAATACTGCTTTCGGGTAGTGGATGTGGGCAGCTACGGGAGGACGAGTGACGGCGGTGTCCTGGCCAACCTGTGTCTTGCATAATTTCCTGAGGAGGACCTCCAAGACACCAACCAGGGCAAGACGTGGACCACCACCAGCTGCAGACAGGGAAGTTGCTGGTCTACAGGCAGTAACCCGAGTGGGCAGCAACAACTCTGCACGGGAGGCCATCCGTGTCCGGGAGACATATACCTCCTATTTCTCCACCGAGGGAGCTGTCAGCTGGCAACCAGGAGTATAGCCTAGTGCTACAAACGGCTCTTTTAAGAGCCACCAATTACACTAAAAGCATAGTTTCAAGCACCTATACACTTTTAAATAGGGATGCACCGATCTGATACACAGTATTAACTGTTCGTTAATTAAAATGTGTGATGCAGTTATTGAAAACTATGCTACCATGTTCTTTATTTATTAGCCTACAGTTTGTTCATTTAAATTTCGTTTTTCTTTGTTTAAATTTCGTTTTTTCTTTGTTTAAATTTCGTTTTTCCATTTTTTCTTTATTTAAATTTAGTTTTTCTTTATTTAAATTTCGCTTTTTCTTTGTTTAATTTTCGTTTTTCTTTATTTAAATTTCGTTTTTCTTTATTTAAATCTACCCTTTACTGTGTTAGTAATCTGTTAGTTTACTGCTTCCCACTCGCGCTGTTCTGTAGTTTATTATAAGTTTATTAATTGTGAACGGGTCGCGTCTCGCGTGTATTGCACCAAATGCGAAGTGAAGTCGAAGCACCCTTGTGAAGTCGATTGGATGAACGGTTCCCGAAATAATCAAAATGCAAACAGACAGACAGACACATTCCTGCCTTTATTAGAGAGAAGAATATATTCAGCCCCTCCGTCTCCGAAGCTCAAAAAAATGGTATTGGACCAGCCCTCGTTTCTGCCTCATTAAACAGCTGTGCTATAGGCTACATTTAAAAAAGTCTCCATTTTATAGTTGGATTTAAAAATAATATGAAACACACAACCATGAATGTTGAAAATATTTTACAATATTTATTGGGGAAAAAACAATTCATACAAGGTAATGACGTAAACTTTTTTATTATTAAGCTAGTTGATGAAAATGCTTGCATACTGACTAAACATTTACTCTTGAGTGAGCTAACAAAAACTTGGTCCCAACAGGGCCTTTAATGTAAAGTGTTGAACAAGTCTGCTGGCTCCAGATATGCATTAAACAGATAGACATGAACGTGGTTTCAGTCAAACTCTCAGCTTAAAGCAAAAGTGTATTGTGAGGGAGTGAGAACAGGGGGCAGCTGACAGCACTGCAAGGGTAACAAGCTTACTAACACCCCTCACAGTGTTGTCAGCTGCACCCCGTTCCTCACTGCACTTCCTGTGTGAATGATAATACTGTGTGTGTGCATGTGTGCATGTGAGGGAGAGAGAACAGGGGGCAGCTGACAGCACTGCAAGGGTAACAAGCTTACTAACACCCCTCACAGTGTTGTCAGCTGCACCCCGTTCCTCTCAGCCCAAGGGTCAACCTCACGACACTTTGCCTCATACACCAGGCGGTGCATTTCAAACTTGAGATCCTGCCTTGTTCTAAAAGGCAGGGTTCTAAAGTCTTCCTGCAGGCTTTTAAAAAAATAGCTATCACTATCGTCAGGAGGAGGGGGAGGAGGAGGAGGAGGAGAAGGGCTGGGGACAGGTCCCGGTCTGTTGCTCACAGCCTCCAATACTGTGATCAGTCTCTCCTCAAAGTCAGAGGTGTGGGGTCTCTTCTTTCTCGGGGCGGGCTGGCTTGCTCTCTGCACTGGTGTGTTGTCTGATGCCTGAAGCTCTGGTGCCTGCTCTTGTGCCTGAAGCTCTGGTGACTGCTCTTGTACCTGAAGCTCTGGCGTCTGCTCTGGTGCCTGACTGTGCCCGGCCATGGCATCATCACTGTCCTCTGGCCACTGTCCACTGTCATCTAGGGCTTCCCCTCCCCCCATATTACTGGACGTTGGCCGGTCCTCCATGAAAGGATTGAGGAAGCCCATGACCGCACTGTACCGCCATGGCCGGGCACTGCTTGCACCTGCGCCACTCCTTCGCCTATCTTTTTCCTTCTTTCTTTCCTTCCTGAACATGTCCCTCAAGCTCTTCCATTTCTTTTTGCAATCCTCAGCTTGTGAACAGACAACAGAAAAAAAAAACAATAAGCAATGTGAATATTCAACATCACATCACAGAGCAGCTTCTTTACACAAAAAGACCTATGGCACGCGTTGTGTAATTATCTCAGCAGTTTAGGATATCGCACACGTTTGTCAACATAGAAAACATTTCATCACTGGAGAGTTTTTTTTTTTTTTTCAACACCATCGTGTCAATTGATTTTGATTAATATGCGCGAGGGAGAGAGAGCAAGACGTGCATTTTGTTTGAAGACGGTGAAGGTGAGTGCGCGCGCGCGGCCGGGGCTCTCTCTCTGCTCGTTCTTTTATATGCCCTGTCAAGCACGCCCTGTTGACTTAAAAACACGTGCAAATGATAAACTTTTACTCTATGATGGTTAAACTGTGCAATTAATCCGTGAATCACATTCGTCAAGGGCCGGGGAACAGCTGGCCCGGACGCCGCGGTTAATGAATCACGGATCAACTACGATAGCCCGCCTATTCTTGACATTGCACATCCTGTGATGTGACTATCATGAATTCGTACATCGCGATATCGATGTTTAAACGATACATCGTGCAGCCCTACTGGCAAGGCAGAGACAAATTTGAGTATCTATCAGTAGCCTACCTTAGTTAAAAATATTATAAATCATCAGCACGCACTTCACAAACTCACCGGAGACACCAACTATACCAGCAATCTTATCCCATGCCTCGTTCTTTTGTAACTGGTCCCTATATGAAAATAACGTCATATCATAAATGATAGGAAACCCAGCAACAGCGATTATCAGTTTCTCCTCCATTTTCTCGGAACTAATGTTTTGGTAGGAACGAAAGTTTACATCGTATGTTTCTCTGGATCAGCCAGCGCGAAGGACGTCCGCTTTCATTCTGATTGGTTGCTGGCGTTTTGCCGCTGCTTGCCGCTGAACCGCGTCATAGCTCATTACCATAAAGTTGAGCTTCTCTCAACTTTCAGATTGACGCTCAAAACGCTCAAACCGCCCAAAACGCGACGCCGATGGATTTGACGCTCCTTGCAGCTGAGAGAAGCCAGCTTCCATTGAAAATGAATGACTTCCGGTAACTTTGGAAGCTCAAGTCGGCGGCGGTGTGAACGCACAGTAAGGCTGTAAGGACTGATTCTCCTGATAAAACAAAGCTCACCCTGCAATAAAGCCATAAAATGCACCCTGGACAGGAGATAGCAAAGACAGAGCACAGGACATAGCCCTGACCAAACTTATCTCCTTGTCTCCTTGTTTGACTTCAACTCATCCCCCCTCTCCCTCCTCAAGTCACTGAAAGTTCATTAAGAATGTCTATATATCACATATGGTGTATCTTGTGAATATGTTGTTTTTTCCTTTTCATGTTTGGTATCATTTTAAGTGTCTCAGTGCGATTGGTAAAATGGTCTTAATTTCAGTGCAGTCATTGGTTTAATGAGAAAGGTTGAGAACTTAGGAGAATCCTGTTTCTCCTCTCTGGGGGATATCTCTTTAAGATATCTCAAGAAACCAGGTGCTCCCCCCTGGGGTAAATGGATTGGCCCAAACTAAACCATATTTGTATAACCCCTTTTGTTCTGGTCTGGGTATTTAAGGCGAGGGGACAGAGCAGTCTTAGGACTCTTTACCAGGATCCCCCATACAGCGCTGTTTCCCATTGGAAAACACACACACACACACACACACACACACACACACACACACACACACACACACACACACACACACCACTGTGTGTCTTTGTCAGGAAAACATTACTTACTTTTAGAGTCATCTTTGAGTAAATTATGTCATGTATTTTTCTGAATTGGATTTTAATCATTTACTTGTGTAATTGGCATGATACATTTATACCTGACAAATAAATGTTACATCTTGATTTATTCTGAAGTTTCAGAAATCATTCATTTTAGTAGATTAAAAGTGTAGTCTGGTGTTTCCGCAAATCTTTGTCCAGGATAGATCAAACTGAAGGCACTTTGAATGGAGCATGGGGCACATCTTAGGAAGACCTTCTGATTTCTGACTATTCCCTGACTTAGCATGTTGTACGCTGCAAATATTATAAAAAAATTACACCTATGGGTCTGCAGTGAGCGGCTGCATAGGGTAAAATAATTGCACTGCAGCCTCTGACTATTTCAGGACTGGCTAGTTTGTGATCGTGAGCGCACATTCGCGACGTGACGTCTCAACGTGACACTAGGTCCGTAATGAACGAATATTTGAAATGATGAGATGCCCAGAATAATCAAAGATCTAAATTAATTCATAATCAATATTTATGATTATTTTCTAATCAGAAACACAATCTAAATTTGTTCTGTATTTTAAAAAGAATTTTGGATTTACTGTAAATCCCTCTGGTCCTCTTCGTTTAGGGGTCACACTTGGCTCCTTCGTGGTCAAAAGTGACCGAAGCCTTAAAAGGAAACTTTTTTTTTTTTTTCAGGAAAACCAATGTAATATATTTTTGTTCAATAATATTTTTTGATTATTATTTAGAATTTTGAAAGGTTTCTATGCAATCATTATATTTTTTTTATGAGCATTTTTTCCATTAGAATATATGACTTGATATATATATATATGGAATATAGAATATATATATATAAAAAAAAAAAAAAAAAAAAATATATATATATATATATATATATATATATATATATATATATTTTTTTTTTTTTTTTTATAAATGCAACATTTCACATTAAAATAGAGTGCAGGCCTTTAAAATCCATTTTTTGAAGTGAGAAAAGCGTCATCCAGTGCCTTAACAATAAAAACGTGTGTAATGTCGTGTAACCGCCTGTAGGCTGTACTGTAGCTCCCTATATAAATACATAGAGAGGCTTTTTGATTCGTATTGTTATTTTTAGACATGATTTCTCCAATTTATTATTATTTTTTTATTATTATTATTTTTTATTTAGATATACATTTAGACATTCTAAAAGACTACTTTTTGTCAAGGTTTAGATATTTTTGTTAGATAAGTATCAGGTTTTGCATTATGATTACAGTCAAACAATAACATTTGGTTAGAAAAGGAACACAATGCAAGCATTTTTGTTAATCAGTATTTGATAATTAAAAAATGTAACAAAATAAGGGATGGATAGTGATAATTCAAAACAGTTTATACAGACATTTTACAATTAATTGGTATTTTATTCAGTTTAATTCTATAAATGGTAATAAAACTTCAGAAGGGAACAATTATGATCTAAGCAAAAACATAAAATAACATAACAGCAAACAATCATTATCAAACTGTAGGTTAAAAAACAGGAATACAAATTTAATAATAATAATAAATATTATTTTAACTATGTACATACAAACTGTAATTATTTTATGTATTGTTGCATATGCAACAGATATCAGGAACACCTATTAGGCTAAAAGAAGAGCAAACACAATCAGCGTGTGTGTGTGTGTGTGTGTGTGTGTGTGTGTGTGTGTGTGTGTGTGTGTGTCTGTGTGTATTTGAGCGAGAGAGTCTCTTTTGTATTTTTTTCATTTATTGATTTTATTTAGCATATTCTCAAAATTTGCGGTTGCAGTCTTACCAGTTCATTTCTGTGTGTGTGTGTGTGTGTGTGTGTGTGTGTGTGTGTGTGTGTGGGTGGGGGTGTCTTATTTGCACTCTTGATGTTTTAGAGTGTCACTCTTTCATTGCTGTGCACTTTTTTCTGCACAGTGGCTGATTTGTAGTTTGTACCACCAAAAGTTTCTCCAAGTTTTCGTATTTTTTCGTATTTCCTTTCATTTCCTGTCGGTCATTTTTGACTGCGAAGGAGCCAAGTGTGACACTTTTTTTACAACCCTTAAACATATCCAAATCATGTCCATGATTTTTGTGTGTGTTCACATAGCTAATACATCAAACGTCACCAAGTGTCATCCCATTCAGATGAAGAAAAAAAAAATCGTAATTTTTGACCGAAGAGGATCAGAGAATGTCAACATTGAAAAGTGGAAGATGAATCAATTTATTAAAGAAACGTAAATTATTAGAAACCTTTTTGTCCCTGACATTATTATTTTTTCTATTTCTTTTTCCTTTTTTATATTGTGCTCTGTTCATTTATTATAGTTTTGTTTTGCCTTATTGTAATGATATTTACTGCAATACAAAACTTTACTTCCGCATTCCTCGATTCCTATGGAAGTCTATGGCTGTTCAAAAACCCTGTTGTTTTAATTTAACATTTATACTTTGTGTATTTGTGTAATGTTTTGCCTGTTTGTGATGTGGAGTAATTTATATACAGTGGTGGTCAAAATTGATGGCACCCCTGATAAATATGATAAAAAATGGCTGTAAAAAACAAATCTGCATTGTTTATCCTTTTGATCTTTCCTTCAAAAAAATTCGCAAAAATCTAACCTTTTTTTGAAGTAAAAGAATTGAAATTGGGGGGTAAATCACATTATGAAATAAATGTTTTTCTCCAAAACACGCTGGCCATAATTGTTGGCACCCCTAGAATTTTTTACGAGTAAAATATCTCTGAAGTATATTCCCATTAATATTTACATTTTTAAGCACACCAGGGTGACTAGGAACATGAAATTGTCCAGCTATGACTTCGTGTTTCACAGGAGTTTAAATATGAGGAAACACAAAGGCCAAATTCCCTGAATCATCCATCACAATGAGTAAAATCAAAGAATATAGTTCTGATGTGCAGCAAAAAATTGTTGAGCTTCACAAAATAGAAAGTGGCTGTAAGACAATATCTAAAGAATTGAAAATCCCATTTTGACCATCAGGGCAATAATTAAGAAGTTATAATCAACTAAAGATGTTAGGAATCTGCCAGGAAGAGGACGTGTGTCTATATTGTCTTAATGGACGGTGAGGAGGAAAGTTTGAGTGGCCAAAGACTCTTCAAGGATCACAGATGGAGAATTGCAGAGATTAGTTGAGTCTTGGGGGTCAGAAAGCCTAAAAATGTTTTATCAAACAACCCCTACATCCCCACATGTTGTTTGGGAGGGTTTCACGAAAAATCCTCCTCGATCCTCCAAAAATAAACTCCAGCATATTCAGTTGTCAGACACGACTGGATCTTCAAAAGGGACCGGATTCTATGGTCGGATAAAACGAAAAAAAGGGCTTTTTGGCAGCAAACCCAGCAGATGTGTTTGGTGCAAACCGGGATGAAGAGTACCCCATGCCTACGGTTAAATATACTGCTGGATCTTATATGTTGTGGGCCTATTTATTTGCTGGAGGTCCTGGACATCTTGTTCATATACATGGTATTATGGATTCTAGCAAATACAAACAGATAAAAAATCAAAACCTGACGGCTTCTGCTAGAAATCTTATAATGGGCCGTGGTTGGATCTTCCATCAGGACAACGGTCCAAAACAAACATAAAAATCAACACAAAAATGTGTAACTGAGCACAAAATGAAGCTTCTGCCATGACCGTCCCAGTCCCCTAAACTGAACCATATAGAAAATGAGTGGGGTGAATTGAAGAGAAGAAGCGCCAACATGAACTTGTGAATCTGAAGGATCTGGAGAGATTCTGTATGGAGGAATGGTCTCTGATCTCTTGTCAGCTGTTCTCCAAACTCATCAGGCATTATAGGAGAAGACTCAGATCTGTTATCTTGGCAAAAGGAGGTTGCAGAAAGTATTTAATAACAGGGTGCCAACAATTATGGCCAGCGTGTTTTGGAGAAAAACATTTATTTTATAATGTGATTTACCCCCCACTTTCAGTTCTTTTACTTCAATGAGAGGTTAGATTTTTGTGAATTTTTTTAATGAAAGATCAAAAGGATAAACAATGCAGATTTTTTTTTTTTTAGTGTCTATGATTCACACATAAAAAAACAAGCTAGGGTTTAACGAGCAAAGTTGGTGATCATTGAGTAAAAAAGTTAAAAACTATTACATAGGCTAACTAATAAAGAATATATTTACCAAGGACAAAATATGTGTTTATCAGAGAGTTCATCTTACCACAGTTTCTCCAGTTTACAGTGAGGATCCTCCAGTACAGCAGAGAGCAGATGAACTGAATCTCCTAGTTTATTCACAGACAGATTCAGTTCTCTCAGGTGTGAGGGGTTTGATCTCAGAGCTGAAGCCAGAGCAGAACAACCTTCATCTGTGAGTCCACAATATCTCAACCTGTAGAGAACAATGACACACTCTTCACTCTCTCAGTTCAGATCAGATCAGTTTAACACAAGGGTCCGCAGCCGTACTGCAGGGGGCCGGCAATTAATGCTTGATCACAAATCATTTTTTGTTAAATTAAAACATGGGTAAAAAACATCACAAAGTCAAATTTAAATATAAGCACTGTCACATGAATGCAAGATCACCCTCAAACAACCTTCATCTGTGACTCCACAATATTTCAACCTGTAGAGAACAATGACGCTGTGTAAACTGTGTGTAAAATGACCAATTTATTAAAGATTGCAGTGTGTGATGTGATTTGAGTGTAGTGACAAGCAAAGCCACTATATTCTACACTGCTTTATAAAGGATGCCGGTTTTCCATGTGCTTGAGGAGAAACTGAGGGACAAATACCATGCAGTGCTGTAACTATGGAGTGATAAAGAGAGAACATTAATAACACCTGAAGTGTAACTTTATCAATTAAATGTACTATATTTTAGTTTAATAATATTAATTTAATATTCATATATTGATATTTTTGTTTCTAAATATTTGTCCAATAATTATGATCCATTAATGGCCATTTAAAATAATATTTTTTCTAATATGTTTATTACTTATATTAAAATTAAAATTTCATGCTCAGCATTTAGCATGCTAATATATGCTATTGCTAATTAATAGTTTCGTAGCAATCTAATACAATCTTACAATTCAGTCACGTGACACAAATATAAGAAATTGAATGAATTAATCCAGTTAGGGAACCATATTTAAATCACTTTAAAACTTCTTAATTGGGTTACTTGGAAATGACTTGATTCCATAATGTTGACAATTTTGTGAACAAATGATCTTTGTTGAACGTAATTGGTTCATGTGGAACTGATGTGCATGATTAAATCATTTAAATCCAACACACTTTTTCAGTGCATTGTTTTCTGTGTAAGGCTGTAAGGACTGATTCTCCTGATAAAACAAAGCTCACCCTGCAATAAAGCCATAAAATGCACCCTGGACAGGAGATAGCAAAGACAGAGCACAGGACATAGCCCTGACCAAACTTATCTCCTTGTCTCCTTGTTTGACTTCAACTCATCCCCCCTCTCCCTCCTCAAGTCACTGAAAGTTCATTAAGAAAGTCTATATATCACATATGGTGTATCTTGTGAATATGTTGTTTTTTCCTTTTCATGTTTGGTATCATTTTAAGTGTCTCAGTGCGATTGGTAAAATGGTCTTAATTTCAGTGCAGTCATTGGTTTAATGTTTTAAACCCTTTTGTTCTGGTCTGGGTATTTAAGGCGAGGGGACAGAGCAGTCTTAGGACCCTTTACCAGGATCCCCCATACAGCGCTGTTTCAGTGTTTTCCCATTGGAAAACACACACACACACACACACACACACACACACACACACACACACACCACTGTGAGTTTTTGTCAGGAAAACATTACTTACTTTTAGAGTCATCTTTGAGTAAATGATGTCATGTATTTTTCTGAATTGGATTTTAATCATTTACTTGTGTAATTGGCATGATACATTTATACCTGACAAATAAATGTTACATCTTGATTTATTCTGAAGTTTCAGAAATCATTCATTTTAGTAGATTAAAAGTGTAGTCTGGTGTTTCCGCAAATCTTTGTCCAGGATAGATCAAACTGAAGGCACTTTGAATGGAGCATGGGGCACATCTTAGGAAGACCTTCTGATTTCTGACTATTCCCTGACTTAGCATGTTGTACGCTGCAAATATTATAAAAAAATTACACCTATGGGTCTGCAGTGAGCGGCTGCATAGGGTAAAATAATTGCACTGCAGCCTCTGACTATTTCAGGACTGGCTAGTTTGTGATCGTGAGCGCACATTCGCGACGTGACGTCTCAACGTGACACTAGGTCCGTAATGAACGAATATTTGAAATGATGAGATGCCCAGAATAATCAAAGATCTAAATTAATTCATAATCAATATTTATGATTATTTTCTAATCAGAAACACAATCTAAATTTTTTTCTGTATTTTAAAAAGAATTTAAGGAAAACCAATGTAATATATTTTTGTTCAATAATATTTTTTGATTATTATTTAGAATTTTGAAAGGTTTCTATGCAATAATTACACATTTTTTATGAGCATTTTTTCCATTAGAATATATGACTTGATATATATATATGTAATATAGAATATATATTGATATACTTGATATATATATACACTGCTCAAAAAAATTAAAGGAACACTTTGAAAACACATCAGATCTCAATGGGGAAAAATATCATGCTGGATATCTATACTAATATGGACTCAGTAATGTGTTATGAACGAAAGGATGCCACATCGTTTGATGGAAATGAAAATGATCAACCTACAGAGGATTGAATTCAAAGACACCCCGGAAATCTGAGTGAAAAAATGATGCAGCAGGCTTGTCAATTTTGCTGAAATTTCATTGCAGCAACTCAAAATGGTTCTCAGTAGTTTGTATGGCCCCCACGTGCTTGTATGCATGCCTGACAACGTTCGGGACATGCTCCTAATGAGACGACGGATGGTGTCCTGGGGTATTTCCTCCCAGATCTGGACCAGCGCATCACTGAGCTCCTGGACAGTCTGAGGTGCAACCAGGTGATGTCAGATGGACCGAAACACAATGTCCCAGAGGTGTTCTATTGGATGTAGGTCAGGTGAGCGTGGTGGCCCTTCAATGGTATCATTCCTTCATCCTCCAGGAACTGCCTGCATGCTCTCGCCACATGAGGCCGGGCATTGTTGTGCACCAGGAGGAACCCAGGACCCACTGCACCAGCATAGGGTCTGACAATGGATCCAAGGATTTCATCCCGATACCTAATGGCAGTCAGGGTGCCATTGTCTAGCCTGCAGAGGTCTGTGCGTCCCTCCATGGATATGCCTCCCCAGACCATCACTGACCCACCACCAAACCGGTCATGCTGAACGATGTTACAGGCAGCACAACATTCTCCACGGCTTCTCCAGACCCTTTCCTGTCTGTCACGTGCTCAGGGTGAACCTGCTCTCATTTGTGAAAACCACAGGGCACCAGTGGCGGACCTGCCAATTCTGGTGTTCAATGGGAAATGCCAATCGAGCTCCCTGGTGCTGGGCAGTGAGCACAGGGCCCACTAGAGGACGTCGGGCCCTCAGGCCACCCTCATGAAGTCTGTTTCTGATTGTTTGGTCAAAGACATTCACACCAGTGGCCTGCTGGAGGTCATTTTGTAGGGTTCTGGCAGTGCTCATCATGTTCCTCCTCGCACAAAGGAGCAGATACCGGTCCTGCTGATGGGTTAAGGACCTTCTACGGCCCTGTCCAGCTCTCCTAGAGTAGCTGTCTGTCTTCCTGGAATCTCCTCCATGCTCTTGAGACTGTGCTGGGAGACACAGCAAACCTTCTGGCAATGGCACGTATTGATGAGCCATCCTGAAGGAGCTGGACTGCCTGCGCAACCTCTGTAGGGTCCAGGTATCGCCTCATGCTACCAGTAGTGACACTGACCCTAGCCAAATGCAAAACTGGTGAAAAACAGTCCGAAAAGATGAGTAGGGAAAAAATGTCAGTGGCCTCCACCTGTAAAACCATTCCTGTTTTGGGGGTCGTCTCACTGTTGCCCATCTAGTGCACCTGCTGTTAATTTCATTAACACTAAAGCAGCTGAAACTGATTACCAACCCCCTCTGTTACTTAACTGACCAGATCAATATCCCAGGAGTTTAACTGACTTGATGCTATTCTCTGATTAAAAAGTGTTCCCTTTATTTTTTTGAGCAGTGTATATATATATGAAGAGTTCAGATGCAAAAGCCTCTAAGTGCCATCTGAAATTTTCTTCTAAAATGATCATTTTTATCAAGCTCATATATTTAAGTTCAGTAATTTCACTTAAATAACAATTAATAGGTAATTTTCATTCCCATTTAAGTGAAATTACTGAACTTAAATATACGAGCTTTATAAAAATGATCATTTTAGAAGAAAATTTCAGATGGCACTTAGAGGCTTTTGCATCTGAACTGTTCATATATATATATATATATATATATATATATATATATATATATATATATATATATTTAAAAAAAATAAAAATACATTTTTTTTATAAATGCAACATTTCACATTAAAATAGAGTGCAGGCCTTTAAAATCCATTTTTTGAAGTGAGAAAAGCGTCATCCAGTGCCTTAACAATAAAAACGTGTGTAATGTCGTGTAACCGCCTGTAGGCTGTACTGTAGCTCCCTATATAAATACATAGAGAGGCTTTTTGATTCGTATTGTTATTTTTAGACATGATTTCTCCATTTTATTATTTTGTTTTATTATTATTATTTTTTTAGATATACATTTGGACATTCTAAAAGACTACTTTTTGTCAAGGTTTAGATATTTTTGTTAGATAAGTATCAGGTTTTGCATTATGATTACAATCAAACAATAACATTTGGTTAGAAAAGGAACACAATGCAAGCATTTTTGTTAATCAGTATTTGATAAAAAAAATTAACAAAATAAGGGATGGATAGTGATAATTCAAAACAGTTTATACAGACATTTTGCAATTAATTGGTATTTTATTCAGTTTAATTTCTATAAATGGTAATAAAACTTCAGAAGGGAACAGCAATTATGATCTAAGCAAAAACATAAAATAACATAACAGCAAACAATCATTATCAAACTGTAGGTTAAAAAACAGGAATACAAATTTAATAATAATAATAAATATTATTTTAACTATGTACATACAAACTGTAATTATTTTATGTATTGTTGCATATGCAACAGATATCAGGAACACCTATTAGGCTAAAAGAAGAGCAAACACAATCATTGTGTGTGTGTGTGTGTGTGTGTGTGTGTGTGTGTGTGTGTGTGTGTGTGTGTGTGTGTGTGTGTGTGTGTGTGTGTGTGTGTGTGTGTGTGTGTGTGTGTGTGTGTGTGTGTGTATTTGAGCAAGAGAGTCTCTTTTGTATTTTTCTTCATTTATTGATTTTATTTAGCATATTCTCAAAATTTGCGGTTGCAGTCTTACCAGTTCATTTCTGTGTGTGTGTGTGTGTGTGTGTGTGTGTGTGTGTGTGTGTGTGTGTGTGTGTGTGTGTGTGTGTGTGTGTGTGTGTGTGTGTGTGTCTTATTTGCACTCTTGATGTTTTAGAGTGTCACTCTTTCATTGCTGTGCACTTTTTTCTGCACAGTGGCTGATTTGTAGTTTGTACCACCAAAAGTTTCTCTGAGTTTTCGTATTTTTTCGTATTTCCTTTCATTTCCTGTCGGTCATTTTTGACTGCGAAGGAGCCAAGTGTGACACTTTTTTTACAACCCTTAAACATATCCAAATCATGTCCATGATTTTTGTGTGTGTTCACATAGCTAATACATCAAACGTCACCAAGTGTCATCCCATTCAGATGAAGAAAAAAAAAAATCTTAATTTTTGACCGAAGAGGATCAGAGAATGTCAACATTGAAAAGTGGAAGATGAATCAATTTATTAAAGAAATGTAAATTATTAGAAACCTTTTTGTTCCTGACATTATTATTTTTTCTATTTCTTTTTCCTTTTTTATATTGTGCTCTGTTCATTTATTATAGTTTTGTTTTGCCTTATTGTAATGATATTTACTGCAATACAAAACTTTACTTCCGCATTCCTCGATTCCTATGGAAGTCTATGGCTGTTCAAAAACCCTGTTGTTTTAATTTAACATTTATACTTTGTGTATTTGTGTAATGTTTTGCCTGTTTGTGATGTGGAGTAATTTATATACAAATATGTAAAATATATATATATGCTGGGGAGGACATTTATGTTTTAGGATTAGCATGTTTAATCAAGCATCGGCTCACCTGTGATGTTCACTGATTTAACTGAATATTTATTTAATGTGCATTTGGACTGAAGTAAGTATCACTTGTAATTTATCGTTTAACCGAGTGTCTATGATTCACACATAAAAAAACAAGCTAGAGTTTAACGAGCAAAGTTGGTGATCATTGAGTAAAAAAGTTAAAAACTATTACATAGGCTAACTAATAAAGAATATATTTACCAAGGACAAAATATGTGTTTATCAGAGAGTTCATCTTACCACAGTGTCTCCAGTTTACAGTGAGGATCCTCCAGTACAGCAGAGAGCAGATGAACTGAATCTCCTAGTTTATTCCCAGACAGATTCAGTTCTCTCAGGTGTGAGGGGTTTGATCTCAGAGCTGAAGCCAGAGCAGAACAACCTTCATCTGTGACTCCACAATAACTCAACCTGTAGAGAACAATGACACACTCTTCACTCTCTCAGTTCAGATCAGATCAGTTTAACACAAGGGTCCGCAGCCGTACTGCAGGGGGCCGGCAATTATTTCAATTATTAATTTTTTGTTAAATTAAAAAACATCACAGAGTCAAATTTAAATATAAGCACTCTCAAATGAATGCAAGATCACCCTCAGTTGATCCTGTAATAATATCATACTGGCAAACTCTCAAGTGTGTTTTTGTGTTTGAGCTCTGGAGAACGTCAAATGTTTTTACAGCGGTGAGTAATGTAGCCAATCACAGTCATGTTTTCATTTACGCAGTCACACATTCATTTAGTCAGAATCCACTCACCGAGATATAAAGGCCCTGTCCTAAATGGCACACTTCACTTTCAGTCTTGTAGACTTACAATGGCTTCTGCGTGCCCGTTAAGTCCATGAGACCGTGTGGTGTCCCATTTAGTAATGTTAGGTTTCAGAAGGGTACTCACGAGCGCCCCTCTGTGGTCGATATGCGCCCTAAATGCGCACTGAAGCGAGCTCCGCAGCAGACTTGTTCCCGACAGTCAAAGCGGCGTTACGTTATGAAAGTGCGGACTCAGAGGAAGACCGCGAGTGTTTAGGGTGCCGTTTGTGACAGGGCCAAACTCACAACTGCGTGACATAAATAACAATTGAAAAGAAAAAGTCAGAATTGCAAGTTTATACCTTGCAATTCTTGTGAGATAAAAAGTCACAATTGTCTTTTAAACGGTTTTATTTCGTGGCGGAAACAAGCTTCCATAAACTGGAGGCAACCAGTGGCGAATTAGTCTCCCAGGTTTTGATGTCATCCCTGAAGCTCTATTCACAGTCAGCTTTCCTTTCGCATGAAATCCCCCAAATGCCAGCAAACCAATGAGAACACTGGAAGCTTATGGGTAACATTATTCAATTTGAAATGTAATATGCAAAATGACAATGCAATATGTAAAATGGCAATGCATTTCTGTATTTAAATTTACATTTTCTATTACATTTGTGCATCATTTGGTGCAAAATGAAAATAAATTCAATTATATAATTTTAAATTATAAAATTAAATGGCTGTAATTCAAGAATGCTTTGGAATATAGACATATGGTTGGTCTTGTTTTAAAGAAGACATTTGCCAGATTATTGTAGAAGTAAATTATGAAAGTGAAACAGAAAAAAAAGTTATATAAGTTTGAGTTTATGAAAATGTACAATGTAAAAATATAATTATTAATATTTTATATAAAATATATTTTACTCTAAAACTGCAAGAAAATTAAAGCCAAAAATCTAAACAAGTTGTGTTCCAAATTTTAGGTTGATATCTCAAAAAATGAGCTTTCAGTAAGATTTTATTTGGGCGCAGTACCAAACTTTTTCACTAGATGGACAGCCAAGCTTCCTTACTGACCATATAAGGGCGCCTCCATTTTCATATATGTTTTGAGTGATCTGAACCATGTATTTCCATAATTTCATACAATTTATGAAGTATACATCCTATTCAGAAATAGTATGGGTGGTTTGGCAGTATTTGATTTGATTTCAACCTCTAATAAACATAAAAAGAGCACATGTGCGTTATAGCTCGCAGCCGCATTACAAATCGCTAATCCATAATATTTTTCTTTATATTAAAAACATTTTCAGACCTTTTTTTCTCATAAAATTGAATTGGTGTTATCTTTTGAACTCTTGGCATAAAAACAAACTGAGGTTTCTACCAATCTTTCATGATTTTTCATGTTTATTTCTATTTCAAAATAAAGGCCTAAACACGCCTAATGAATATGAAATATTCTTGTTGCAAATTGATAAATTACTGCTCCTCTGCAATTTAATATGAAAACTAGAGATTGTAAGCTTTCAAATGATATATAGTTTGTCAATATTACTTTAGGTTTTTACTAAGATATTATTGTTCTAAATACAGTGGTGGTCAAAATTGATGGCACCCCTGATAAATATGATAAAAAATGGCTGTAAAAAATAAATCTGCATTGTTTATCCTTTTGATCTTTCCTTAAAAAAATTCACAAAAATCTAACCTTTCATTGAAGTAAAATAATTGAAATTGGGGGTAAATCACATTATGAAATAAATGTTTTTCTCCAAATGAAAGGTTAGATTTTTGTGAATTTTTTTGAATGAAAGATCAAAAGGATAAACAATGCAGATTTATTTTTTACAGCCATTTTTGATCATATTTATCAGGGGTGCCATCAATTTTGACCACTGTATATATATGGGCAAGTGACAGTTCTAGAAAATGAAGAACAAAGAAATGTGCATCAGGTGTACTTTGGTTTTTTATGTTTTTAATTAATTTATGAAGCCACTGCAAACTTAAAATATGTTAAAATATGTATTTAATTTAAAACTAGTGTATGAAATGGAAAATGTAAATTATATAATTAAATTTGAATTTTGCACCAAACGTTGCACAAATGTAATGGAAAACATCAATTTAAATACAGAAATGCATTGCCATTTTACATATTACATTTCTAATTGAATATTGCTACTCATATGCTTCCATAGAACTCGGAACAATGATGATGATGCATAATAACAGAACGTAGGCGCCAACGTTGCGGATGCAATTACCCAAAACCCTCCATAACTTTTCCATTAATTTCACATTTATTTGTGTAGCGCTTTTCACAATACATATTGTTTCAAAGCAGCTTTACAGAAAATGCACATCTACATTACAATTTACAGTGATCTGTTATCAGAGGTGACTGTCCAAGTTATGCATTTCAGAAATGTACATATACAAATCACACAGTTAGCTAATAATGTATTCATTAAAAATATATATATTAATTTAATTTATAACTGCTAGGTATTTGAAAAAAATGAGGTGATTGGCAAATAAATGACGGACAGTTACGCATGTACAGTATTACCATAATTTTCTTATGTAAGCTTTATTTTACACCTCAAACGACAAGGGAATTTATAGTCATATTTATAGTGTTAATATTCATTTGCGAGTCCACAAACTCATTCTCTTAAATGGCTTGGGTCTGCTATCATTCACAGCGTACAGTATACGGACTGAATGCCCCTGACCTGAAGCTTTTATATCAAGACCATTTTCATGTTTATCATTTATTTCTATTATTTGCGTTGCCTTATAACTTCATGCTTGCAGTTTAACACATAAGTGTTTATTACCACAACAGTAAATACGTGTCTTTAGAAATGTTATTATATATTATAATGAAAAAGACTAATAAAATAGTCTCTTCATATTAAATGGATAACAATATATGTCTGGACACTTGAAAAATGTGTAATAATGGGGTCTATAAAACTTAAACATTTAATGATTTATAAGCATTTCACATATTTCTACACTAATTATACAAAACTATTCTGCCAGAACACCATACTGTACAAATGATCTAGATCAATGTTCATTCTTGTCTGAAACTTTAGAGGAGACAAATATGAGATCTCCAGTATGAAGGGCCGCATAGGCAACAATTATTGAAAAGCCTCAACACTAGTGAAACGAAAAACATTGATCAACCTTGGTGAAACTCATTCATACGCATTACTGACATAAGAAAAGATTTCGGTAGTTGATGATGGCTAATTTCCCTTGAAAAGGAAGTTGTGTGTCCGCACTTCTGTTTAATTTGGCGCGTCTCACAAACTCTTAAGCAATGTCGGTTAGTTGTAACGAGTTGTATGGGAAGCCAAACACACCAACAGTGGGACGAAACGGAGCGGTGTTACAGAGCTCGTGCCGTGCTGACATCATCGGTGCGACTCAATGGACCGAGCTGTGCGACCGACTCGACATCGCAGGGAGGACGTGTTTGCTAGCGAAACCGAATGGACAGCGCAAACTAATCTCACCAGCGCGGCGCAGACCATGTGACTTTATTCATTACTGCTCCGCAGAAGTTCAGGTGTTTTCCCTGCATATAAGATAATGAAGATCAGCATGAAGTTATTACATTTCTTTTGCTTATTATCTTTCATATTAGTACTTTAGTAGTGTTTGAAAAGCTACTTTGAAGAAGTGTATTTTTGTAGCCACGCAAAGAGCCGTTCAAAGCAGAAACTTCAACGATTAAGGACTGTGCAGTGCCGGGGGAACTATAGGATCAGGGTTGGGAACCACTATTATTGCACAGAAACATCATTAGGGAAAACACTGTTGAGTAAACGAGGGGAAAAGAATTGTCATTGTAGTCAGAGTGAAACAGACTAAAAATATTGAACATAATGAATATAATGAAATACTGACTAAATTTAAAGGATATATTTTAAAAAGAATGTAAAAATGACCACTAATACCAGATCATGAGATTAGACATTTGTGTACACCTGTGATTTCTGTGCTGAGATTTAGTGTTTACTGAACATTTTACAAGCTAATTTTAGTCCTAAAATTCTTACTGAGGACAAAGACATGTGACTATCAGAGAGTTCATCTTACCTCAGTGTCTTCAGTTTACAGTGAGGATCCTCCAGTACAGCAGAGAGCAGATGAACTGAATCTCCTAGTTTATTCCCAGACAGATTCAGATATCTCAGGTGTGAGGGGTTTGATCTCAGAGCTGAAGCCAGAGCAGAACAACCTTCATCTGTGACTCCACAATCCCACAACCTGTAAAGAACAATGACACACTCTTCACTCTCTCAGTTCAGATCAACACGTACAAGCCACAATTCTACACAGACTATTAAATATGTCTAAATTTCAATTGGAGATTCATCAGTCATAAAAAAATAATAGACATTCAAAAAGCTTTCAACACATGTTTCATAAATCCAACCATTCTAAATGAGCTCAAACACAACTACACCTCTTCTCTGTGACAGAATCATCGTGAAGATGAAAGCACACAAGAGTATGGTAGGTTACCTACTGACTATAAGTAACTTTCCAACTACATGCCAACTTATTCTAACCCTACCAGTCTACTAATACATCTATTAACACTCCAATGGGAGTTAGTAGACATGTGCAACTGTACTTATAGTCAACAGAGTGTGTTCAAGGGACCATTAAAATAAAGTGAAACCAATATGGTCTAACCTAAATTGAGAATTATGACAACACTGTTGCTGACAGTGAACATACCATGAGGTTTTACTGGATATGTAGTGAGTGTTTCTGTCTTCCCAATGCTACCTTCTGCCTCTCTGTTTTACTCTTCTTCTTCATCATTTACTTTCTCCTTCCAGTATATCATTCTCTCCCTCCACTGTGCATTTCTGTACCTCCACTGCATAATAATGTCCTGCCTCTGCTCTTTGCTCCTGTTCTCCTGCTTCATCTGCATCTCGCTCTGATTTTTTTTGTAAATAAATGAATAAATATCTGTCTCTGTATCCCTTCCTCTTCATTTGGGCCTTTTGTCTCACAGAAAACAGTCACATAAAAACACATAATGAGGACTATTGTATATACAGTACTTTATCAAAAAAAATAAGATTCATAATGTGTACATCTTATCTAATTTCATGCTAGCATTTGGCCAACATGTGTAAGTTAGCCTCTTATGTAAAGTGTAATGAGCAAGCTAAAGCTAATTTCTAGAGCCTATAAATTATCAATATGACCAAAACTTTGCTGAAAAACCTCTTGCACACGATCTTCTTCATGCCTTTTGTCCTCTGATTGATAGTTTATCCTTTTTTTATCCTTTAAGTTAAGTAAGTAATTTTGCTCAGAAATGAGGGCTTTAATTATCTTTATAAAGTAATGTAAGAAACATTTTACTGGACTGAAGCAACTGGGGTTTGTTGATTATTCATACACCATTTGTTAATGTTAAAAATTTAATTCTTTTGACATTTTTTCATGTTAATATAAATGTCAAATATGACACAATAGGCTTTTGAGGAACATTTTTCATTTCTTAATTATCATTGATTTGCATTGAATTGCATTTGAGCCATAAACCGATGCATAAATATGATACTCAACAACAACAAAAAACACACATGTATGGATATACAAGTTTGCATGTGTTTTTTGTTGAGTATCATATTACACACACACACACACACACACACTTTTATAGTTCATATATGCAATTTTTAACATAAAAAAATGGTGTATTAATAATCAATAAACCCCAGTTGCTTCAGTCTAGTAAATGTTTCTTACATTACTTAATAAAGATAATTAAAGCCCTCATTTCTGAGCAAAATGACTTTACTTGATAGTTTATACTTTTTTTTTAATCAATCAGAGGACAGAAGGCATAGAAACCAATCCACCTTCTTGAGCCTGAAAAAACTGAGTTTGCTTAAAAATAATCTCAAACTTCCAAGGGGAGCAACTGAAACTGGCTTCATGCAACAGGACACAGAAACAGTGGGAAACACTGCTGTAACAAACACCACTCACTGTCATTCTGAAGTGCTCCTGAGAGCTTAATGAGCTGGGTCAGTGTGTTGGATCTGAACTCTGCAGATAGGTAGATCTCCAGGAACAGTTTTGGGCGCTCCAGATTTAGATGAATGAGATAGACACATGATTTACGTTTCCTGCTTCTGTGCATCAAAATGATACATAATATTGAACTATTCATTCGGGCACGTACATTCTTTCATTCTTTCTCCACAAGAACCCAAGTCCGTTCTTAGATCTGAGAAACCACCCAGGAGAACCCCAACACTGCACATTTTGGATGTCTCTCTTCTCTGACAAACACACCTGAGATCTTGGAGTCTTTACTAACGAGCTGATGAGTTAAATCAGCTGTGTTTGATTAGAGAGACATCTAATCTGTGCAGTGCTGGGGCACGTTCAAGTTCAAAACGGTGCGCAACGTTTTGCTACGGTTTCCGGGTTGAACGTCATGTTTCCTGGAAACGGCGTGCACCGGTGTGCAACGGGGTTTGAGATACGTTTTCTCTTGTTTGGTGGGTGTGTCAGAACTGCAGTCCAATCAGCAGCAACATGTATATAAAGCACTCGCATTAAAGTGAACTCGCACAATGGGTTCAAGGAAAGTAATTTACAAATGTGTTCGATGCAGCTCGGTATACGCAACAACTGAGGATATTAGAAGACATGTTTGTCGTAAGTTTTAAAATATAGGATATCAACATAATGATGTAGATGTTTATATTTTTAGCTTCATTGCAAGTGTATGGCATTTGGTATAGAAATAAACAATGGTAATTAAGTGCTTTTCCTAAAAATGAGAAAGAAAATACAGGGTATTAAAACAGTATGAACTACAAATAAAGTCAGTATGTGAGGCTAAATAGATGTGTTTTAGTCTGAATTAGGTAAGATGTGTGCTTCCATTTCAGTTTCCACTAATCCCTTCACTCGATTGGGATGTTCTCTTTTGTTCTGGGCGGCAAGTGCAGTAACTGTAACATCGGGCATATTTTGTAGTATTAAACACATATTTATACCGACTTCATCAGCAAGAATGGCCTTCTCAGCTGCCATAGTTGCAACTCTTGCGTCATCAGAACAGTGTGTTCAACGCATCACCGTTTCTGTTTAAAAAACGTTGTGCAACGTTTTGTCGGGGCTGAACGCAGCCCTGGTGAAACTCCAGGTTTATATTGGCAGTTTAATAATAGGAGAAACACAGAGGAAAGATAATCTTCTTTTGTTGGTTGTTAATTATTGATCCACTGATGTTGTGAAGGCTCAAACAAAACCAACTTTTTCAATGATTTCAGACAGCAAGACAGCAACGTAATGACATCATATTAAACAATAACATCACACACCTGACGAAAACATTTCTGGACCTTTATAAGGAAACAGCCAAGCAACTAAAATGACATAAAAGTTATAATAGATCAATTAAATGTACTGTTTGTTACATGATTCCCAATTATTTCCATTATTTCACTATTTCTAGTATTTGTACTTTACATTTTCATTTAAATGTTATAATTAGCAATTCATTTAATTTTACCTGTAAAGCAGATTTGTTAAATGACAGCATTGATTAAAGTTTCTTATGGGGCAAGAACATTTTTCTAATGGCACAGCATTTTTTTTTATAAGTTAACTGCATCTTCTGCAACAAACCACTCCGATAATATCTGCAAATTAATGTACGGCTCAGACTAACTGTTGGCCTACATCATGTAAGACTCCAATACAATTATTAGGTAATTATTACTCTCAGTGAGTAAACTGTGTCTATTATGATAGACTACACAACATTGTAATATTATTTTCAAATGAGTTTTTAAATTATTATTATTATTATTTTAAGTCATTATTGTACCTGGTTCATTAGGCTACTCTTGTAAGAAAGTAGCAGTGGCTGGAACAGACTTTAAGTATCACCTGCGCTTGAAAACATGCGATCTAATCCAGTTTACATGAAATAAGATGCTCCCGTTTGAGCTTACGGACCTGTTGCTATGACAGCAACTCCAGGATTAGCTTTGAAGAACCTAACAATCCTGGATCATGTAAAATCGTCAACAGTAAAATCCAGATAACAGTAATCCACGTATGAAGAACGGGCCCCTGTTCTCCAGTGCATTGTTATATTGAGTTTGATATGTTTTTGTAGACTGTAAATTATTTCTGTTGTTTTCACAGTGATATTACTGTATTCTCAATAGTTCTCTACTGTATAAGCCGTGTGTAGTGATGATGTGCCTCCAGTGCTCGAAGTGGGCCGGTACACACCAGCACTTCTATATTTTAAGCTGTAGTGTACCCTCACTTTTTCTTGTGTACCTTCAGAAAACTTTACTTTGACTATTAAAGGGCAAACAGGTGTAGCTCAGTCATGAACATTTGCTCATTGCGACTCATTTTGCCAGAACGGGTCACGTATGTAAGCAGACGCATATGTAAAATCAAAACTGGCTAATGTTACTTAATGAAATGTCGATGCAGGACGAGGTATAGGACTGTGAAGCTTTGGGGGTGTTGTTGGACTTGATCTACTCCATCTGTGTTTTGATCATCGTTCTGAATCCGATCCAGACGTAGTCTAAATATCTAATATCTAAAAATTCTTAAATCAAGATACATAAGCAATTTTTCAGTATACAAGACTTAACTTATTTTGCTTCTCAAGTAAATGTATCTTCAATTAAGAAGACAAAAAAGAAAAGAAGACAAAAATACTGAGAAAGAAATGTATTTTCTGCAGTGTAGTCCTAAAATTAACATCAAAGCATTTAGTCCAGGGTTCCTCAAATCCGGTTTTGAAGTGCCGCTGTCCTGCAGAGTTTATCTCCAACCCTAATTAAAGACGCCTGAACAAGCTAATCCATGTCTTCAGAGTTACAGGAAGGAGAGTTTTATCAGGGTTTGAGCTAAACTCAGTAAGGCAGTGGCCCTCCAGTGCCAGATTTGAGGAACCCTGATTTAGTCTTACAGAAGACAATAACATGTCTGACTATGAGATACCGTAGATGATCTTACCAGAGTTTCTCCAGTTTACAGTCAGGATCCTTCAGTACAACAGAGAGAAGCTTCATACCCGGATCTCGCAGTTTTCTCTTATTCAGATCCAGTTCTCTCAGTTGTGAGGGGTTTGATATCAGAGCTGAAGTCAGAGCAGCACAATCTTTCTCTGTGACTCCACAATCACTCAAACTGTAGAGAGATGAAAATCATACTTGGTAAACACTATGAACTGAAAACAAAAAGCAATAGAAAATAGAAAAAAAATAGACAATTTGTAGATGGAGTAAAGAAAACACTGCACTTGGTCACCAATGGATGGCACTGTCTCAAAATTACTCAGGAACCTTGAGGTCATGGTGTCACAGATTACAATGGGAGAGAGAGTTAAGTGTGAATAAAAGACAAATGGGACATGGTATGGACTCAGGATAACAAACTCTCAGTGTGCAAAAGAACAAGATTCTGAACAGACACGACATAAACAACATCAAATTAAACCAACTAACTCCACGCTTTGCTCTAAATGTAAGACCGCATTCTTGGGCTAGAATTCTTGGGCTCCCTTGCAAGTGAATAACCAATAAACATGCTATATGAATATTAAATTTTTTGTCTGTTGTTGCCAGGACTTTATAGTACTGGATCAGTGATAAATCACTCTCTTTGTATAGCGTATAATTAAGACAAATTATTCCCATGACATAAATTTTACAACCATCAACTGATATCTCAACCATGATAGCCTTTTTTTTATATTGTGTGCTTTATTATGTCATATTATACATGCTTTATTATATACAGTATATTATGAAGTCATATTTATAGATTTTGACCTTTGCCTTTTTAGTCCAGTCTCTGGCTCTATCCAGTTGATGTTGTTTACCTCTATTGTAAGAGTTGGGCTTTATTTGTCTGTTTAAAATGTAATACTTAAAATGTTGATGAAAACCTTATCAAAGTAGTCAAGTTTCATTGTCAAATTTGCAACGATAAAGAATTAACTTTTAACGTGGATCAAATCCATATTAATTACTAAGTACTAAATTAAGTTTAAGTACTAAATCATTTGTAACATTAAACTTGTTTGTTTTAAATTAATCCTCATGTTGAAGACATTGGCTGTCAGGTGCTTAACACAAGTTTGAGTCAGCTTGTATTGTTTCCCAATCACATCTCCCCGTCATTATTCCCATCAATAAAATAGATTAATTCAAATAAAAAAAATCTGAAAAACAATAAAAACAAGTATGCTGCCATGTACAATAAATGTTCGTATGTTTCTTAGATTTATGAGCTTTTGATTTTCTTTTGTTTTAACAGTAAACTGATAGTTTTCACTGATACTTACTGAACTTTAATCACGGGCAGCAGCTTCTTAAGAACCTTCAGTTTTTCAGCTTTATTGTTTTCTCCAACAAATGTATTAATATCAAACTTCTCCAGACTCTTCTCTGATGTCAACAACACAAAAACTGCAGCTGACCACTGAGATGAAGAGAATCTGGCTTCACTTATTGTTCCAGATTTCAGATGCTGTTGTATTTCCTCCACTAGTGACTGGTCACCCAGTTCATTCAGACAGTGGAACAGATTGATGGATTTCTCTGGAGAGTCAATGGTCCTGATCTTCTCCTTGATGTACTCAACTGTTTTCTCATTGCTGTCAGACCTTCTTCTTCTCAGTGTCATTAGTCCCTGAAGGAGAATATGATGAGATTCCACTGACAAACCCAGAAGGAACCGCAGGAAAAGGTCTAGATGACCATTATTACTCTCTAGAGCCTGATTCACGGCTCTCTCATGAAGCTCAGAAAATGAAACATATTCTAGTGAACTGAGTTTAAACCAGTCCTTAAACATAGACAACAAACCTGGTTCAGGGTCAAATACATTCCTGTTGTTGTTTGTGAAGCAGAGGTGCACATATAGAGCTGCTAGATGTTCCTGAACACTCAGATGAACAAAGCAGAAGACTTTCGCCTTCTCACGATACAGGCCTGACTCCTCTCTGAAGATCTGAGTGCACAATCCTGAGTACACTGATGCTTCTGTCACATCAATGCCACACTCTCTCAGGTCTTTCTCATAGAAGATCACATTGCCTTTCACAAGCTGCTGAAAAGCCACTTTCCCCAGTTTGAGGATCATGTCTTCATCTGTCAGGTTCTTCTTATAGTCCTTCTCATGTTTGATGTTGGACTGAAGGATCAGGAAGCGTGTGTACATTTGAGTGAGAGTCTTGGGAATCTCTCCTCTCTCTGCTTCACTCAACATCTTCTCTAGAACAGTGGCTGAGATCCAGCAGAACACTGGGATGTGGCACATGATGTAGAGGCTCCTTGATGACTTCAGGTGTGAGATGATTGTATTGGCCAGACTCTGATCACTGATTCTCTTCCTGAAGTATTCCTCCTTCTGTGGATCATTGAAGCCTCGTACCTCTGTCACTAGATGGACACACTCAGAGGGGACGAGATCGGCTGCTGCTGGTCTAGAGGTGATCCAGATCAGAGCAGAGGGAAGCAGATTCCCCGCAATGAGGTTCGTCAGCAGTACGTCCACTGAGGCTGATTCACTTACATCACAAAACCTCACATCACTCTGAAAATCCAGAGAGAGACGACACTCATCCAGACCATCAAAGATGAACAACACTTTATATTTGTCACTGGATATTTCCATTTCTTTTGTTTCAGGGAAAAAGACATGAAGAAGATCTGAAAGACTGGACTTTTTGCCCTTCATCAAATTGATCTCTCTGAAAGGAAGTGGAAATATGAGCTGGACATCCTGATTCACTTTGCCTTCAGCCCAGTCTAGGATGAACTTCTGCACAGAGACTGTTTTTCCAATCCCAGCGACTCCCTTTGTCAGCACAGTTGTGATGGGTTTGTTTTGTCCAGGTAAAGGTTTAAAGATGTCATTGCATTTGATGGGTTTGTCCTCTGTTGCTGCTCTCCTGGATTGTGTCTCAATCTGTCTCACCTCATGTTCATTACAGATCTCTCCACTGTCACCCTCTGTGATGTAGAGCTCTGTGTAGATCTCATTCAGGAGTGTTGGGTTTCCCTGCTTTGCTGTTCCCTCATTCAGACACTTAAACTTCTTCATCAGATTTGATCTAAATGTGTTGAGGACTTCATGACTGCAAAATTAAAATTCCATGGTACATGTATTACATAAGTTTAATATAGAGATACATATATAGAATAAAATGTCTTATTTATTCTCTGTATCATGACCAAGAACATATCATAATATTTATGAAATGTGTTAATTATTAATGTGTTTTAATTTTGATCTCAATCAAAATTTGCACAGTTTACCTGACACCAGCATCCCTGCTTTCATTAAAGTCCTGTAGTTGATTCATAGGCTGGTCATTCTTCTTACAGACGGGTTTTGTTACTGTTGATCTTTGTGATGGGACGTCATGAAGAGAATCAAGAATCAGACACTCTGATATTGATGGATTTATTTTACATCACCTGAATAATTCTATCAACAG
Organism: Squalius cephalus; assembly: GCF_949319135.1. Taxonomy (NCBI): domain Eukaryota; kingdom Metazoa; phylum Chordata; class Actinopteri; order Cypriniformes; family Leuciscidae; genus Squalius; species Squalius cephalus. The sequence goes on along the minus strand of NC_137146.1, from coordinate 23,673,377 downwards.
TTAATAAGTTAATGCACATTAATAAATCAACTGCTCAAGGGCACAACTGTAATAACACTAAAAACAAAAACTATAAGTTTGACAATATATTGTATTAAATATTGTACATATTAAATTAAAATAATACATTGTTTATTGATTGCTTATAATTTAACTTCATGCCAGTTGTCAGAGCTATTTTGATGGTGAGAATAAAAGTAGCAAAATATAAAAAGAGAAATAAACAAAAAACTACAATTACAATTTTTTTTAACTAAATCGGCCTCACTATCATTTTCATAAGAATCAACAGAATAAAATCAGAGTCCTAGAGGAGTTAAAACAATCGCATTTCCTTAAAATATGCTTTAAAGATAGTGGACTCTCTCATAAGAGGCATAAAGGAGGATCTTCAACTGATAACAAAACCTTGTGCCTATTTGGCAATATGTGCAGATGATATAGTCCCAGTGATTATCTGAGCAGAAACAATGTTTTCTACCAACAACATTATTAATTTCATAAAGTTTAATTTGATACATGGAGGACTCATTTTGGAGGAGGTTATGATGGGTTTGAGGTCAGAATATATAGTGCATTATTTGAGCTCTGAATATAAGGCCTCCACAGCAGCACTGCTGCACATTACCTGGAGTTCCACAACGCCCTGATCCCAACAAAAAGGACTACAGTCCATTTAAAATGTCCAGACACAAAAGCTGGGTGTTTAAAATAATATAAGCATCTCATTCAATAAAATGCTATATCTGAGTCCATGCCAAAAAATTTGAACACTTTGTAGATATGTCTCTCTCACATCAGGTGAAGACAACAATGTCTAGTATGAATATCATAAACGCAAAATACAAAAACACCATAATATAAAAATGCCAATCATGTATTTAAAGAAATGTTATAGCTACCTGAGATCAGTCTGTGTATTGTCATTCTTAAAATATATTGGATGACCCATAGACCAGTCACTCCTCAAAGACACACAGCTGGGCGCTGGATCTGATCTCTCCTGCTGAACTGAACTATAACAGAACAACAGCACTTGAGGAGGGTTTAGACAGTTTTCAAGAAATTTAATTTAAAACAATGAATTTAAAAAATAAATAATAATAATGTCACCGATTTTTTCTTCAGGAGACATCTTTTTTATTATATAAAAGGTTATTTAATGTGTTTATTCATAGTACCTGCATCCTTTAGAAAAATCTTCATCTCTGGATGTTTGTGTGTCATCCATGATAAAGCTGAACAGTTGAAACAGTCTGATCTCACTGACTCTGGGTGGAAATGAAAAACAAACACAAAACTAATGTAATTAAACATTGTTAAACATCTTCATAATCGATCTGACCAGATCGTGAAAGTTGGAGAAATAAATAGATAGAGATCTTTTGATAAATCATCATATACACGATACACAAAAGAAACGTCGTTCATTTCAGAGAAAATATTAATGTGGAAGTCACCTCGAGTACGCGAACAGTAACCTTTATCAAAATGTATCTACATAGCCAACCGATTCACAAACTCCTCCATCTGTTCCATCGAGTAGGCTAGCTACACATGGAAGGAAACGATTATTTAATTAAAATGGCAAAACATCCGCTTTCTTTTACTTTCGCTGTGACAAAAACATTTACTTTCTGTGACTAAAGGGGCACGTGATTAAACTGCTGAAGTCGCTGTAATCAGAGAATGTCCGTAGACGGGCTCTGGTAGTGTCAAAGCCCGTCTAGCCTGTTCACTCCAACGCCCAAGTCCTATTGGTTGTAGTTCCAGTCAGAGTTCCACTGGGGGCGCTCGCCATGAGTGCAAAATGAATGGGAGTCAATGGGGCTAGACGGCTAAATTTGTCTCCCTCACCCGATTGCCGTTGAGAAATCTCAGATTTGATTGTAGGTTTTGCAAGTTCAACATGGATTATAGATCGAAAGTTGAATGAACGAGTACTTATTTCTTTTCGATTTCTTACAGGTTGAGTTGTTGTTGCCCATGACATGCTAGCATTCTGCTAATGACGTCAGCATTCTGACGTCATTGACATTTTGAAAGACTTTTTAAAGCAAATAAGTGGCTCTAAAAAATCTAACACCAAGCAATGTGTAATTTCTTTGCATCCCCTTTCGAAAACAACATTCAAATTACTAGACAAAAAATTATATCCTAAGTAAAGTGGATTTTGAGCGGTATAGCTCCATAGACCTCCATTCATTCTGCACTCGTCATGTGAGCGCCCTCATATGGAACAAGAGTGGAACTGCAACCGGAAGTTTATTGAGTGGCACTTCTCCCCTCATTAGACGTTCTCTGGTAGTGTTGTAATGGTTGCCCTTATTCGCAAATGACTTGAGTTTAATCACCAGTAAGGTTTACAGTTAATAACTCCAGTCAGTTTTGTGTGCTGATAAACTCAAAACAAACATAATTTATTACACGGATTAATGCATTTGTAGGAGCCACAGCCAACATTATGAAGCTGCAGACTCGGAGCCTGCAGCTACAGTCCCGCACCCAGAGTCCCGCATTCTCAGACCCCTCGTTTTTCGAGACAGCGCCTCCTGCTGTTCGGAAGATCGTATAACACCCTTATCCAAATGCCATTGAAAACAATAGGATGCAATATTACGGTCTCGTTTTATTTAAAGTTATCCAAATAAATATTTGCGTTCCCTGCTTAATGCATGTGCCAAAAAAAAACTCATTGTGTTCTCTGACTAACAAATTACTCAGTAGTTGTTTTTTGAGCGTGGGTGTAATTGAAAGAAAATTACTGATGGAAGGGATACAATTACAGATTGAACTATCTTCTGAAAAATATTATGAGATATTATATTGCTACAATGTTTTTTTTTAATTCAAATTCCAATTTTTTCTTTCAGTTCAACCTATAATGGTCTAATTAACATTATACCATGCTAACATTACAAAACCTGTTTTTTGATACTTTGAATGCGAAGCAAAACTCAAATAAGAATAGACAAAACACCAATAATAAACAATTCTGTACTTTATTTAACGATCACCTAAACATCATCTTGCTGTAAACAGGACAAAGCAAAGAAAAAAGGATGATCTTATGATCTTTCAAAAAGCAAAAAAAAAGATGTTTGCAAATGTTACCTTCATGTTGCACTGCTCTGCTGAAGTGTCCCTTAAGATGTTTTTGAACTTTGGACAACTTTGTGGGTTTGAAATATATGGGGGCACAGAATGGGCAGTGAAAATCACTGCAGCATTTATGACATTTCGACATTTCTGGAAGTGAATTCCCCCTTTGAATTGTTATATCCATCTTTTAAAAAAAGAGAGAGTCAAACTCAAATTCAAATTTTAAGACCACCCCACAGAGACCATACAGTCAAATTTCAGTCAATACAAATTAAAACAAGGAACCCAAACAAAAGGCCAAATGACACATTCTAGCTCACATGTTAATACCATAGACTGGTTAATACATAGTGAAGGCATAGTAAATTTGATTATTAGGCAATTGTATGAGTTGTAAATGGCTGGCAACAACTTCATTTCACAGTTAAATTAATATTGATTCATTTTAATACTTACGTTTTATAAGAACTAATTTAAGTAGTCTACATAAATTATATAAAGTAAAATAATTACTCCGGCATTAATTAATTCAATTTATAGTTTTAGGAGAAAAGGTCTGGTAATTAAAAAAAGGTCAAACGGTAAATCTGATTAAATAATTAATGATGACATTCTTTGATATTAACACACTTAATGTATTTAATTGGTCTACTTTAATGTCAACTAATTTTAATCAAATTTTTACAATGGCTTGTCTACAAAAAGTCCAAGGTTAAAGGCTAACGTTAGCTATCAAAATATTTTCGGGGAAAAAAAGGCGAAAAAACATACATTAACGGCTCAAATTTTGTTACAAACTATCTTTACAAATATTAAAGCGAAAAACGAGGGGTCTGAGAATGCGGGACTGTAGCTGCAGGCTCCGAGTCTTCACAGCAGATTATTCATACCCGTGTTCGCCAGTAGAGGGCGGTGTGCACTGTGTAGTGAAAGCGGGTGTTCGAGACAGGCGTGCAGATCAGGTCATCTGTCTATATCAGTCAGTCAGTAATAAAACATGTAAGCGTTCATAAGCCTATTATTCCACATCTCACTTAAATAGAATCTATCTAGCACTATTTTCTTCTTATTTAATAGGCTACTCTAAACCACTTCTACATTCCTCCTCCTCTTCAGATTCACTAAATAAACTTAACTATAATATGGACCTCAGATTGGCCATGAGATTCCTTACTTGTTGAGCTCCAGTCTTCTTCTATACACAAATTTTGTGTGTGTGTATAGTTTCAAATAGGACCCACATGTTACCCCAAACTCTGTTAGCAATACATTTAAAGACCTTTTTATATTTCTTCAACAAATAAAAGAAAACTGGCACTGGTGTTTGTTCCATGACTAAAAGCAAATTGTTCTCCCACCACATCCCACTCATTATAATCTTTTCTATTTCTATAGGTTTCTTGAAGGAAAACATATTCATTATCTTTAAGTAATCTATCATCTGTCCATGTATTTAACAAACCTATTCTCAAACACTTCATAACTCCATGAACTGAGCGAGCGAATGCGTGAAGCGAAAAGAACCAATAGTGTAAAATTAAGTGTAATTTAATCATTATACTTTTTTTATGTACAACTGATGCTTTATTCGTACATACTTTCTTTTGAAATTGTCTTTAGCCAAAATATTTTTTTTGTTTGTTTGTTTAAAAAAGCATTGTGTGCCGTGTTTAGTTTCTTCCTATTTCTGATTACTACAGTGGACAGCATCTGTATCCCACTCTTAACCTGAATTACTTGACTTTACTAGAAATTGCACGGAAACCTGCTGCCTTAAACCATTTAAGTTTTTACACAAGGTGAAACTAAAGAGATCAAGCATAACACATTAAGTGGATGCAGTAGACAAATCAAGTTTACATTAGTAGTCTTTACTTAAAATCATTAGTTCATGTATTTCTTTTATTTGGAGTGTACGTTATATAAAATAACTTTTATGTTACACAAATGTTATATTTATGTAATGTCTTATACTATTTATATTTTGAGATTTATTGTAATAAATGCATTCTGTCACATAAATTGGAGGGGAAGAAAATGAAACCATTAATTTCAATGTTCCAATGTTTTTTTATTCATTGTTGACAAAAAAAAAAAAAAAAAAAAAAACACAGGTAACACTTCAATGTAATAAATTTGTCAACCAAAAGACAAGTAAAAATAAGCATTGAAACTGCTTGCAAACAGAATGCACATAGCTTTTATCACGGTTTCAATGATGTCCATCATAACTTCTTCCTCAATGATGATGTTCAATGAGGCTTGATTGAGACGGAGAGAAGACGAGAGCACAACACCTTCATGCTCAGTGAGGAAGATTCTAATGTCCAGATGGCAGAATGAGTCATCGTCATTAGAGTCCTAACATAAGAGCACAATCATGACATTTCTCATTAAATAACCATTAATAATGTTAAGCAATAGAGTCTAGTCATGAGACAATCAAACACACGAGGGAATGTGGGAATTGGTTATGACAGCTGGAGTATATTAAAGAGATAGTCTACCCAAAAATAACAATTCCGTCATCACAATGATCGACACACACACTTAAAGCACATCATTTATGGTAAACACAGAAGCTTGTGCATGGATCACACACCAGAACAAACTCCATTGGTTCTCGTTCCTCACGCATGTTTTCCGTGTTTACCATACCTGATGTGCTCTATGAGTGTGTGTCGTTTTTTTCTTTAGATATAGAAGTCTAAATTAAATCTGTTCATCATATAAAGTGATTTGGATTAAACAGCTCGATTCATTTTAAGACGCCTTTATGACCATTTTGGATCTTTAAAGTTTTGGTTAAATTGACTTTCAATGGAGAGACAGAAACTTATCATGTTCCATTATAAATGGAAAAAGGGATAGTTCGCCCAAAAATGAACATTTTCTGTTAATTTACTCCCCCTCAGGCCATCCAAGATGTAAAAACAGTAAAGAATGTTTTTAGCTGAAACCGTGGTCCTTGCTGATTCACATAATACAAGTAAATGACTACAGTCACTTTGAGAGTAAAAAGAAAAAGAAAAAAGAAAGATACAGGCAAAACAAAATTAATACCCATGGTTCCTGATGACACATTGAAGTCTTATGAAGTGAAATGATTGGTCTCTATAAGACACTGAACATTATTTACAACATTATTACCTGTAATCCACAACCTTGGCAAACGGTTCTGAGTGCGTTCCCGACAGTCTGGAGCCTGTTGTGGAGTGAAATATGAACACAAGTTACAAGTTACAACAAGAAATGGTCTACAAGAAAGCAGAACCAACCAAGCACAATCTTGACTGTATTGCACAACCAATGTTGTAGCATTTTGTGTGACATGTTTTCATTTCTTAAGCTGTGAAAACCAATTCAAGTGTATAATTTATTGGTGGACCTCATAAGTGGACCTTAAGTGCATTAATGGAGCTAAATGTGCACAAACATTCTTGGTGTAAGCAAGAAAATGGTCCAGTTCTACAGTAGCTCCCATGTTTTAACCTGTAATGTTTTAATAGGATTTTTTTTTTCTTTTTTTTACCTTATCATATAACTGTTATATTCAGGAAAATTCTGTAATAGAGCTTTATATGACCTTTATAAGAACTATTTAGCACATTCTGTAAAGTCAGAGAGCCAGAAACACTAACGAAATGCTAACGCTATAGCTAAACTGTGAACATACAGAAACACACTTGCTAAAGTTATCATAACTGTGAACTGACAGAAACACCTATTTAAATATTAACATTACAGTTAAAGCTGCAGTCCGTAGTGTTTCCTCATCTCTGTTCGAAATCTGCAATTGCAGTTATTCGCAGAATTACCAACTTTACGTGGGTTGTGCCTCGGCACGGCACAGCGCGGATGAATCCAATGTTTTGAGGAGAATGTGTGGCTGTCAGTCGCTGCCGGTGTGGATACTGGCATTCGCAATCACAGATTCTACTTTTTGGAAGTATGACCAACATACGAATTTTCACCGGAAAATGTCATCTGAACAAGTGAGTAACATCCAGTTTTGTTCTGACCAACTAAAGGGAAAAAAGCATAGCAGTAAATTGCGCTGATAAAATCTAACGATTGCTTATCATATCACACCAAACCGTGCAAATTATACTTTGTTCTCAAATTGTTAATGTTAACAACATCAGCATTGCGCAACTACATTTAATGCCCTTCCGATATTTATCCTTGTTTTCGCATGAGCCGGTGTAGCAGTCGATTCTGTTCCCTATCGGAATTCCTGTTCCCCCTGAACGAGCCGTGTCTGCTGACAGCGCATGCGTCAAAGCCTTAATAAACCTTAATAAATCAACGCCTTAATAAACATTACATTGAAATCTGTAATAATGTTTTAAATTTTAAAAGAAATAATCTGGATTGAATTGACAGATGGGGGAAAATTCGCTTCTAATAAAAATAAAAAATAAAAACAATAACAAAAACGCTTAAATTTCGGGAAAAAATACAATCCTTTTTTAACCTTTTGGCTTCCCGTACATCCAGTTGTGCTTCTTGCTCGTTATTCGCGTGATTTTTTTTCCCAAACCACTTCAGCGGAAATCCCGCCCTGATTGCCCTACACCAATCACTGATCCCTAAACCTACCCGTCACAGATTGCCTACACCAAACACTGATCCCTAAACCTACCCGTCACTGTAACCTGAACCAATTAAATAGGCTGCAGGGCGGGATTTCCGCTGAAGTGGTTTGGGAAAAAAAATCACGCCTCGTATTCAGTTCTGATGGTACGCATGGTAACTCGGCAACTACGCATGATTTGTAGTATGATTTGCGTAAAGGGAACAGGAATTCCGATAGGGAACAGAATCGACTGCTACACCTGTTGCAGTCTCTCTTTCTGTAGCCACTCCGAAGTCCGAACAAAATCTTTTGCGTTTTACAACGGGTGAATCTCCAGTTGTCACTGGTGATTGTCGTTTGAACCTTTCTGGATCCGCCATCAAATTGATAAGTTTAATTATATCAAGTGCTGTGAGAAAAGGCTATAAATCTCCACCTCCAACATCCTCACACACAACATAGCCTACTAGCCGAGACTCTTCTTTATGTGTACAGATGTGACGTAATGACGCAAAGACATGCTCGAATTTCCAGCAGACATCTGTCACGTTTTGGTGTGTTGAGTTCTGGGGCTCGTTCTTCGTACGTTGCTTATTACATCCGAGATCAAATGACACATCCAAGATGATTTCATCGTGCTAATCATAATCCGGCTAATTGAGTTCTTCGAACACACTTGCCGGATAGGATTAGTATCGCTGGATTGAGTTATCTGAGATAACTGCGCGTTCACGCGCTGGCTTAAAAGGGGATATGTATCGATAGTGGAAACATTGATCAGCAACGCTGCCATTGGCTGCTCAGCGTGGCCAAAGAGCGCGCACAGTTTTTCTCATATTATATCTATGTTTTTTCTCCTCAGCAGAGCAAGAACTAATAGTCGAAGTTTATTCGGAATTTTAATGTTTTAATCAAAACGCCAGGGAACACCTCAAAGTCTGCAAAAGCCAGGAGAGAGGGCTGGCAAAAAGTAGCAGACAATTTAACCCTTGTGCATCAATTAAAAAAAGTTACTCATAGGTTCAAAGAGGACAAAAATGTCCATGTCAAAAAACGGTCATAAAAAGTTGTAGCTTGGGAGCACAGACTTAACTTTGGTATCATTTTAAAGAATACCCTTGGCAGATTATTGCTGAAGTAAAAAATTTTTTATAAGTAAATCCAAAAAAAAGTTATATAGGTTTAAGTTTATGAAAAATATTTATGAATATTATTTTATATAAAATATATATTTTATGAAACAAGTTGAACTCTAAAACGGCTAGAAAATCAAAGCCATAAATCTAAATAAGTTGTGTTCCAAATTTGAGGTTGATATCTCAAAAAATGAGCTTTCAGTAAGATTTTGTTTGGGCGCAGTACCAAACTTTCCCCATTGGATCCCAGCAAAACTCCTCTGGTGAACACAGTGATTGGCTTTGTTATTTGCAGTTGAGTTTTTCTCTATCTATACTACAAACACACAAACACATTTTTTTTTATATAACACACATACCAACCACACTCTGACATCCATACAACACACCCACACAATTATCATTGCATAATTTATCCAGTTGGCTCTATAATAGCTCAAAATTCATGCAGTTAACAGTAACAAAAAACAAAAACTTACTCATAGGTCCAAAAGGGACAAAAATGTCCATGTCAAAAAACTCTCATAAAAATGTTATGCTTGGGAGCAAAAACTTAAGTTTGGTCTCATTTTAAAGAAGACCCTTTGCAGATTGTTGTTGAAGTGAAAAAAGTGAAAAACGTGCAACCAAATTTTTTTTATAGAAGTTTAAGTTTATGAAAAATATTTATGAACATTAAAATTAATATTTTATATATCAAATATATACAAGTATTTTGTATAACTAGTGCAACATTTTTTTTTCAAATGAAATGGGGGTGAAATAGTAAAATTACAATAAAAATAGACACCTGTGCCAAAATTTTATGCAGTAAACATTAAAAAAAACCAAAAACTTACACATAGGTCCAAAAGGGACAAAAATGTCCAAGTCAAAAAACTCTCATAAAAATGTTATGCTTGGGAGCAAATACTTAAGTTTGGTCTCATTTTAAAGATGACCCTTGGCAGATTGTTGTTGAAGTGAAAAAATTGAAAAAAGTGCAACCAAAAAAATGTTATAGAAGTTTAAGTTTATGAAAAATATTTATGAACATTATAATCAATATTTTATATAAAAAATATATTTTATAAAACATTTGGAACTCTAAAACTGATATAAATTCAAAGCCATAAATCTAAACAGGTTGTGTTCCGAATTTGAGGATGATATCTCAAAAAATGAGCTTTCAGTAAGATTTTGTTTGGGCGCAGTACCAGACTTTCCCCATTGGATGCCAGCAAAACTCCACTGGTGAACACAGTGATTGGATTTTCGATTTGCAGTTGAGTTTTTCTCTCTCAAATATTACAAGCACACAAACACACTTTTTATTTTATTACACACATACAAACCACACTTAGACATCCATACCAACAAACCCACACAATTATCGTTGCATAATTTATCCAGTTGGCTCTATAATATGCCGAAGCAGAAAACAGGAATAAAGCGAGTATTTGCTTTATAGGCCTAACCTGAAAAAATGGCACCATCTGATAAAAAATGGTAAAAATGTCAATTTTGAAGCCTTGCCAACAGAATGAAAGCCTATTAAAAAAGATTGCATCATTTTATAGTTAAACGGCACAGGGATTAAAAAATGCAGTTTTAATGGGTTTCAATGGGGACATTTTTGTCCAAAAGGCGCTGAGAGGAAGTATTTTGTGTAACTAGTGCAAAATAGATTTTTTAAAGGAAATGGTGATGAAATAGTAAAATTCCAATAAAAATGCACACCTGTGCCAAATTTTATGCAGTTAGCATTAACACAGGCAAAGTGATCCAAAAAACAAAACTGAAAAGGACAAAAATGTCCTCAAGGATGCACAAGGGTTAAATCCGTTAGAAGTGGCCATGTTAGATGTTTTTATCACTTATTAGCCTATATTTTTGTATTTTAATAATTGCATAATTACTTTGTTCATTGTAATGTCAGAGTCACCACACTAGAATATGGGAACAAATAAAAGTGAAGTACAAAAATATTCTAATGGTAATTTTTAGTTATATTATAGTCTCTTTTATGAAAGGCACTGTTAAATAAATGGTTGTCTGTTTATAAAAGCAATCAAGAAAAAGGCTGAGAAAAAAAAAAGATCTTAGTAGCCTACACTGTATTTTTGCTGCATTAAATTAAGGCTGTATAGTCATTTCAACTGTTAAATCTTGAGCAATGATGAATTGCTTTGACTTGTGGAAGTAAAAACTGATAAACTTATGTTAATGTAAAAATATGTATTGAAGAAGAGTTCAAAAAGAGTTATTGATCACATTTTTCCCAAGTGTAGTTCATTGTAATGACATTGTGTTTTCCTCTTTTGTGCACTTTTACATAATACACCAACACTTGTTAACTTAAGTGGACATTTTCTAACTTTCCAAAGGAAAGAAAGTATAAGACTTTGTAATGTCCATTTGTTTCCATTGCACTGGACAGTGAATAAACCCTCTCAGATAACTCATATGGAGGAACTAGCCTACCTGCAAGTGCATAAAGAACTTTACTTCATTTATACTTGTATGCTTTATGGCTGCAATATAAGTTGCAGGATTCCACATCTACAGAAAGGCCTACAGAAGAGTCTGCACAGACAGAGGAGACATAGGCCTACAGGTGGGCAGTGTATAGCCAACTTTTCCTTTTATTTGTTGCATGAGGCATGTGTCTAATATCTCTTGTTGCAGGCACTTGACCACTGGCTTTTCTTTACAAAGAACAATTGAAATAAAACTCAAGGAACTAAGCATATTTGTCTTTTATTAAACATTTAATGAAAAGTGTATTTTTTTTTTTTGGCAGTGTTGTGTAATATGGCACATGCAACAATGTCCCAGGCCCTGTCAGGTGTGCAACCCTCAGACTTTTCAGACACTGAAACCTTCCCTTTAGTTAGCCAAAGTTCATTTCATTGTGTGCCCTTGTCCTGGCTAGAGCTGCATTGTAACTGGTTTGGGTCAGGGAATGGGGTCATAAAACACCTGTCTGCAGGCAGGAACATGTCATAATCACCTATGAAGAAATGCAGTTCTGTTAGGATCAGCATAAGTGTATGTAATACAGTGAGCTTGATATTTAATTGTGGAACTTTTCTTACCACTTTCAAATAATGTGCATAAATGTGAATCTCTGAAAATTCTTAAGTCATACACAGATCCTGACCATTTTGCTTTCACATTTGTGATATGGAAGATTTGTCAACTGCCTTTTTTTTATTTGATATAATATTATTAATCTGGAATATTAAGAATCACAATAGTAACTGGGCTGCACATTTACATTGTGAACCCCCTTTCTGTTCACATAATCCCCTTCATTGAGGCCTTGATGGCAGTCTAGCCTATAAGCCTGAGTGACATACTGTAATCAGCATGGTCATGATCGCATGATCTTCATAAAAAAATATTTAAATAGTCTAATAAATAGTAGGCTATAGTCTAATAAATAAAAATAAATAAAAAGCTGCTTAAAAAAAACTGATTTACATTGGGTCTTAAGTGGCTTGGAAATGCCACAAAAAAAAAAAGAAAAACTAAAACTGTTTTTTAAACCTAAAAGCGCCAGGTAAACTCCGAATGACACGACAAACAGCACTTTCCATCAAGTTCTCCGCATCTCCAATAGTGTAAAGGAAAGAGCCACTCGCAATTAATCTTAGGGTACAGTTTGTGCTGTAGTTAAAGCCCGACTCCGACAAGTCGAAAATAAATGTGCGTTTCCAACAAATTAATAATGTAAACGACAATCTCACGAGTCACGAGGAAAAAAAATATATATCAGAAAGTGCACTATCGCACTGCGCTGGACTTCCCGTATCATCTCCGTTTATGAGCCGCAGTCTAATCCTATTTACATGAAATAAGCCTGCTCCCGAGCAGGTTTAAGATTGCGCACCTGTTGCTATGACAGCAAGTCCAGGATGAGCGTCGAAGAACCAAACAATCCAAGATCATGCCAAATCGTCAACAATCAAATCCAGCTAACTGAGTTAGGGACGTACGAAGAACGGGCCCCTGTTCTGTGTTCTTGTTTTCCCCCTGTCTTTGTGATTTTGGTTTAATCCTGTTATTTTTCCCTGTCTGTTTAATTAGAAATTCCCATCACCTGTGTCTTGTTAATTATCCCGTTAGCCCTAGTACATTTAAACCCTGTGTTTTCCCTCAGTGTTTGTTGGTCGTCGTCCATGTATGGTTGTGTGTACTGAATTCCTTGAGTTTTTCCCTTTGTTTCTGGAAGCTTAGTTTGTAAATAAATCAACTACATTGAAGTTCCTGTGTCCTCGTCTTCAGCATCCTGCAACAACCCTGACAACATTCACCAGTGCTACTGGAATTAAAAACATTATTAAAAGCTAACCAATTTGAATCGAGCTAAGGCAAGCACATAGTTTTGAACACTGGCTGGTTATGTTTTTTTATTTTTTATTATTATTTTGGATAATTTTTAACACAAAAAAGTTACGGACTTCAGCTTTAACTAATAGGGCCTTATTCTAAAGTGTGACCAAAATTTGAAACGTACCAATGAATGTACAGTATAAAAAGTTCAGAAATGTATATCCACTTGGTACACTTACAAGAGTAGGAAGATGAAGACAGATTAATTAGGGAATAATAAGGTAACATGATGCATGATGTTGTGTACCTCCACAGCTCAATAGCTGGATGAATTGAATTTGGCCAGCTCAACCAGAGCCTCATCTCACCAGAGGGACACCTTAAAGACCTTGAGGCCACACCTCAGAGACAAGTTCCTGACGGAGACCTCTGTATCAGCGGCTCGCGTCATCCTGAGTACCTGCATGTACAACTTCACAATGGGAAGATTGTTGCTAATGCACTGCAAGTGAACACAATTACTAGTGCTTAGGCATTATTTATACAACATTGGCTGTGAATCTGAATAAAATGTGTCTTTACACAAAACATTATCGTAGTTTAACCTGTATGTATTAAAAGCCGTATCCACCTTTCACTTATTCATGAAAAAAAGCTATAAAAATGATGACTGCGATTATCTTAAATTTATACTATTTTTGAGAGGATATATAGATGAATTTACTCACTTTTTCAATTTGTCCTTTCAGGGAGATATACTACTCTACTATACTCCATTCTGCTGTTTTTGCCATTTTTGCTTTTTACCTCCTCTGGACACTCAAAGGGAGCAGGTTTGCATTTGCACGCCTGTCCAAATTTCATGGACAATATGTAATTTTTAATAATATAAGCCACACCCGTTTCAAACAGTTGGGTGTCGCCGTCCACTGGAGCCATAAAGGTTCTCTCACCATTAGTGAGGGCCGGTGGTCGTTTAGAAAGACCCAATCTTAACTTTATTTGTGGACACCTCATATGTTTTTGTGCGGCGGTATGTGTGGTTGTCCACTCAGATGAGCCGTCTGAAAGCAGGTCGGCTGTACGGTGAGCTTGCAACTGACATTCTGGAGGGAAACAGAAAATACACATTGACTCAATAAGCTTTGACTTGAAAAAGCAAGACAGAAGATCAATGGCAATTCAGTATGCAAATAATACAACTACATCATCAGTGTCCAATAGGTTCACTATTCAGTCTTCAGTCACCAAACTCATTTTAGGTAAAGGGCCGGATGGGAAAAAAATTGAATGTGCCGGCCGAATTACCCTTTTTAAACCTTAGTGCGGTTATTTATAAATTAATAAAACTAGAAAAAAAAAAAAAAACAGTGAAAACAGTGAAAAGACTGTTAATAATGTTTTATTTAATATTTTTTATAAGGGTGGCCCGATTATGATTTTCTATTGCTGATTCCAAATTTTTTCAAGCAAATTGGCCAATTCCAATAGCCGATTTTTTTTCCTTTAAGCAGATTTATTTGTTGTTTATTTACTCTATAACATCTGTCGCCAGCCATTTGAAATGTAATCATGATGCAAACAAAGAGGCTACACACATGTAGCATGATTATTTATTTTTTATTTAAATTAGATTGTATAATTTCAAGATTTAAAGCAAAAACAAAATGGTCTGACTTTTGTTTTGTGAAATTATGCTAGAAGACACCTGCACAAAACAAAAACAGCAGACGGACTGAATGAAAACGCAAATTCACTTTCTGTCAGTAGGTGGCGCTTGGAAAAAAAATGTCTAGGCTATTATAGGCCTAAAGCTATGCCACTTTATTATTTATTGTGCATTTCCCCTTTAAGAGCCACTATCCAAATTTACATTAGGCGTGATTTCAGAAAACACTGGTTCCACACATTTTGTTGGCTTTTTGGTGAGCAGTAATGGTTTGTTTTAGTTGAACGCAGTTGATATGGAGACTTAATTGGACGATTTAATTGAATTGAATGTTTATTGAACGTTTGTTTTGTTTTTCAAATGCATAAAAAATATTACATTGAATCATAACTCGTCAGCGGCAGATGAGAAAATCCCTGGCAGCTGGAGATGCCACCGGAAGTGCCGCTGCCACATTTTGCGTATATGACTAGTTGAAGTTTTCTGTGCTTTATCCTAACATTACACGAAGTGCAAACGAATAAAAACATTATAAACTGAAACTGTCATATTTACCTTTTTTAAAATAATCCATTACACCTGCTGAAAAACAAGCAGCATGAACTAAAATGATCAGTTCCACGTGTAGGCTATGCCCCGGAAACTCATGAATATGTAGGCTATGTTCATGTTCTCCACCCTCTGAAACCAAAATATACCGTAAGATACTGTCACGTGATGTGCTGCTGTGAACATTGCCCTCTAATGAGATCGGCCTCTAATGAGCCCAGTTTGTGTCTCCCCAATAATGGTGGATAAAGTTTCAAGCGATTATTATATATGTGGGTTAGTAATTTCATTGTTTAGTAAAGTTATAGGTCGTAAATTGTCCAACAATCTGAGTCTTTTCCTGGTTTGGGAATAAGCGTGATTAGGCCTTGTCTCATTGAATTAGGCAAAACCAAGGTTTTAGTAATTTCCTGAAAAGTTGCACAAAGAAATTCCCTTATAAGTCCCAAAAATGGCGATAAAAATTAGACATAATACCGTCTGGGCCAGGTGATTTATCCAGTGACAGACACATAACAGCAGAATCAAGCTCAATTGTTAATTCTGCATCACATATCATTTTGACCTGTTCATCTGTAATATGAGGAACAAATTCTCCATTTTTTTCAAAGAGGGAATCAGAGTCTAATATTGAAGAGGACGAAGAATATAAATCTTGATAAAAGTTGGCGATTTCTTTAGCTATTACTTGTGAATTAGAACACTCTGCACTCTTAATAATTAAAGTTTTAACAGAGTTAACCTCCGTTAAACATGGTTTGTTAGAATATTCATTAATTTCTTTAATAATAGAGGTCTCTTTTAAAGTATGCTGAAGGTAAAAGTGTCGAGTCCAGACCAGGTGCCAATACACAAAAGGGGTGTGGGTGGGCTTAAAACATGTTTTCATTTTTACATGTAAAAAATTACATTTTCATTACATTAATTTCAATCATAGAGATTTCAATCCTCTCCAGTTGTATTTATAATTTTTAAGTATTCAGTATTTCTAATAGACGGCTGGTCACATGGTACCTGTTACTTGTTACAGTACAGATCGGAGGTTGACCAATCACAGTCGTCTCTGATCATTGGCTAGAGATGCTTATTTAATCATTATAGTGAGAAAGTTCCGAGAGTTTCCATTTGTACGACAGCTTCTGAACCCATACAACTAATAGATTTAATCAGTTATGGTTTATAACGCGCATACATTTCCAAAAAGACAAAACAGTCCCGAATATTGCATAAATGGAGCATTCGGGTTTTTGAGCCGATGAGCGCCCTCTGGTGGAACATGGAAGGATTGTTTGTGTGACAGTTCTGGGGCCTCATTTATAACCGTTGCGTACGCACAAAACAGGCCCTGAAAGAGGCGTACGCCACTTCCGACGCAAAAGTTGTGTTTTATAAAAACAAACTTGACGGGAATATTTGCGCACCTGCACGCAAACTCTGACCCATGCGCAGAGCCGGATTAAAGGTGCAGTGTGTGATTTTTAGCGGCATCTAGTGGTGAGATTTGCGAATTGCAACCGGTCAATAATTCGCGGCCTTTCCTTGAAATTTCAAACTCGAATGAGAGGCTACGGTGGCCGACGTAGGAAGCCGCGTCTTTTTCTGCTGCCTCTCATTCAAGTTAGTGATGAAACGCGCTCTGTAGCGCTGTCTGTTCGCTGTCGGCTACGGTAGAAACATGACGTCACGATATGGCGACCTTCATAGAAGGGGTGGCCGCGGTTATGTACATATAAATGACTCATTCTAAGGTAATAAAAACATAACGGTTCATTAAGTAAGGTCTTTATACACCACTGAAAACATAGTTATGGATCTTATATTGCATTTCTGTCAATAGATCCTCAGAAATATCACACATTGCACCTTTAACGCAAAGGTAAATTAGGCACGTGCCTAGGGCCCGATTGGCGGGATGGGGCCCAGACAGAGGGACAAAAAATAATAAAAAAATAATAATAAAATACAAATGTCCTATCTACAATTTATTTCAATATTTATTAATTAACTAAAAATAGTGATGATGTTTATCTTAACCATAGACTGTTACATTACGTCACATTAACGCCAGCCCATGACTGTATAGAGGCGCCAGCCAGTTAAGTCCGAGGGGACGTCAGCGACGGTCAGAGGTCAGAGCGGGACGCGATAATTTTTTCCCAGGATGGTAGGGGAAGACTCATGAATATTCATTAGGGTAGTCATCCCTGATTAGTCTTAACCCCAGTGACGGGTAGGTTTAGGGCGGGGTTAGGAGTAGGTCATTAGACCCCCAGTGGCGGGTAGGTTTAGGGGTGGGGTTAGGGGTAGGTCATCAGACTAATCAGGGATGACTTCCCTAATGAATATTCATGAGTCTTCCCCTACCATCCTGGGAAAAAAAATATTGCGAGCGGGACAACAAAGCTAGCAGGCAGGTGTTTTTTGAGTAGGCTAACATTCAAGATGCTTTCGGGTGCGGCAAAACGTAAAAAGAAAAAAAATGAAGAGGAACAAAAGAAGAGACAGCGGGGGGCTTTACAGAAGATGTAAAGTAGGGCCATGCCATTATTCTTTTTTTTTTTTAACATTTGTTTTTATCTTCTGTAAAGCCCCCCGCTGTCTCTTCTTTTGTTCCTCTTCATTTTTTTTTCTTTTTACGTTTTGCCGCACCCGAAAGCATCTTGAATGTTGATATAATAATCATGTATTGCTCCCATAATTGTACAAAGTCCTTTATTTTACCCTTGGAGATATAAGTCAGCCTTTCCAGTCCAATGCTCTCTGAAAGTTCTTTTATCCATTGTTTTATAGAAGGTGCTTCCATGCTCTTCCAGTTCAAAGCAATGGCTCTTCTGGCATGTAGGCCTAACAATCCAAAGTCCAATAGTCTAGTCTAGTGTGTTTCTTTGTTTGTGAGAAACCTGTAGGATATATTCCCAGTACACAAAGTTTGGCACAAAGTGGTATTTTAAGATTAAACAGTTCTGACAAACAGTTTATGACATCCTTCCAGAACTTCTGTATATCAGAACATTCCCATAGACAGTGAATTAGAGTTCCTTTATAATTTTGGCATTTTGTACATATATCAGGAAAGTAGTTATAACCCTATACCATGTGTCAAAATGATTGATGGCTTCCGGTTGTCATTGACCTTCCGGTTGACCTTTCCGGTGTCCATCCGGTCTGTATTGTTATGGATTGACTTATTGACCCTTCCTATCCCCTAAATCATGTGATTTGACAGAGAGTTTGAAGGCGCTGTTATATATATAGGATATGGGATATGTGTCAGCATTCCAGAGCATTCCTGAGCACATTGTGAGCCCCTTTGGAAAAGTGAGAAGAAAAAGACAGAGTATTGTGCCTGTATGTGTGTGTGTGTGTGTGTGTGTGTGTGTGTGTGTGTGTGTGTGTGTGTGTGATTGTGCGTGCATCCTCTGACATGATCCCCTCCACATTCCTGAGGTAACAGTGAAAGTGAGAAGAAAAAGACTGAAAGTGTGTCACACAACCATTGAAAAACAATTATACAAGCAGTTAAATGTTTATAGAGCGCTGAAGAAAAAAACAACATACAGGTTATGAAAATCAGTGTGGTGTCTATCACACAAAAGAATAAATGAATAAGGATAA
Organism: Squalius cephalus; assembly: GCF_949319135.1. Classification (NCBI taxonomy): domain Eukaryota; kingdom Metazoa; phylum Chordata; class Actinopteri; order Cypriniformes; family Leuciscidae; genus Squalius; species Squalius cephalus. Next base: position 23,654,410 of record NC_137146.1, on the reverse strand, counting down.
AAGAATACATCACACAATATATAATATCTTACTAAAAGCTACCGCAAAAAAGTTGAAAACATACTGTTTCTTTAAAAAGTATAAAATAATTTAACTAAGGTTGAAAAACATTCTATTAGTTTAAAATTCTATAAATTAATTGCTTATAATATAATATAAAATCACAGAGTGTTTCTCTCTCTCGCAGCTCTGTCTGCGTCTCACTCATAGGGTTGTATTCAGTGATCACGATGAACGTGCGCGTGTCTGTGTCTGTGTGTCTGTCTGCGCACGCTCCACATATCTGACAGGAGCTGCTCTGCTCCTTTGCATTCTGAGCACAGTGAAAGCGATAATAATGTTTTATATTTCACACAAACAATCTAATATACAATAATATCGTGCTAAAAATCTACTGAAACCATTTAATTCAGTTTTAGATAAACAAAAGAATAAAAATTATATTACATAAAGCATACTGTTCTTTAAAAGTATATAAATTAAAATATATAAAATAATTATATTGCTAATTTAACTAATGTTGAAAAACATTCTGTTCTTTAAAAGTATATAAATTATATAATATAAACAGAGTGGTTCTCTCTCTTCTCTCTCTCTCTCTCTCTCTCTCTCTCTCTCTCTCTCTCTCTCTCTCTCTCTCTCTCTCTCTCTCTCTCAGCTCCGTCTGTCGTTCTCTGATTCAGAGGGGCCTCTGTGCATCATGTCAGAGCGTATGTAATGTTAGTCTTAACGATGACTGACCTAAGGTATTATTTTTACTAAACAATGTCTGTTCAAAAAACTTTAGATCTCATTTATATGAAAAAGATTCAGTCAGCATGTTTGTACCATAACTGCATATTCTATCCGTACACCTAAACACGACCATCACAGAAAACTAAATTTGTACATTTAAAAAAAAAAAGCTGTTTTGTGTGCGCGCCCACACGGTTTAAAAATGAACTAATCTCTATTTTAAATTAAATTATTATTAATAAAATATATAACCAATGAATAATAACATGTAACTAAAATGTAAACATAGTTTTAGCTAAATAAATATATAAATAAAAACACCTTACATTTCCAGAGAAGTGAAGTAGTTTTTTATGCAACAATAAAAAATAAAAAAACATCCAAAAAGCAAATAGTTTAGATTTTCATAAACAAAACACCCCCAGATCCTTCAGGGATAAACCACAGTGTGAACTGAAGCTTCAGACCCGTCCAGAGACGAGACGAGTTACAGACCAGATGAGTCTCGGGGGACAATGTCACAGTAAATCTAGTCTGTGTTCCAGAATATATCCAGAGTTTTATACTAAATTCATTTAAAAGACTGTTCAAATCTTTAAAGTTTTATTAAAATCATATCTTCTATTTATCTTCTTAGAAGACTTATGTATGATATAAATGATTTTGCTTAAATTTAACCTAAGGTATTATTTTTACTAAACAATGTCTGTTCAAAAAACTTTAGATTGTAGAAAAACTGTACTTAGTCGTCTTAGATCTTATTTATACAAAAATATTTCAAACAGTATTTTTGTCCATACAACATTTTGTCAAAGTTTGTCACAATGTTTTGTTGTTTTTAAGAAATCCGAGGACTCCACATTGCTCTTATTTAGACTAAGTGGCATCATTTGGAAAATCACCACACAATTTCAGATAAGTAAAGTTTGTCTTGAGCGAATATTTAATTTTTCTCGTCTTAATTCAAAGTATAAGATCGTATAAGATCATTTTTACTTGCATCTCCCGAACTATCCTTAATCAGTGTGGAAACATTCCTGATAATATATTATCGGTTATCTACACAAAATATATGTAGAAGTTTCAAATGTTAGCATTAGCCTATGGTGACCGCATGAATAGACTTTTGGGGGAGCTGATGATACTATCTATAGCAGGAAACATGCCCTTTGACCTCCTCGATTTTGTTTGTTTTTGTTAAAGACCCTACAAGTTAGTCCTCCCAAAAGAATTTCTCCCATCTAGTGGTTCTCCCATCTACTCGCTTTTTCAAATGCGCGTTGCAACTGCGGTAGCCGTGATGTGTCAAGAATCTATGACAACATGTCTTCCGATAGCGCTTCATCGAGTTTAATTGTACATGTTCTACCGTTATGCTGCCTATATAATGATTTACACAACCAAGCAATGAAAAAAGCTTGTCATTTAGACCGTAATTTTGACTTACCCGTCGAGAAGAAAGCAGGCAACTTCCCTTTCAAAGTCTTTCTCCTTCATTAGCTCTTTCCACCTGGGAAAAGCTATCCCGATAAATTAAATTTTAGCTTTTTGGCCATGAGGATTTCTTTTCCTGTGGCTCGGCATAAGTATGATCCTGCATTATATTGTCCCAGACAGTGCCTCTCATATGGTCTGGCGGTTAGGATTCCTGGTTTTCATCCAGGCTGCCCGGCTTCAACTCCCGGTATGGGAAGTCAATTTTTTACATTGTCAACAAAATTCAAGTTATTCAAGTTCATCAATAATCATTTTTAGTTATTCACAGTCTTAGAGGCCTACACGAACTGCAGAAACAAGCAGAAGATATGTAAAAACTCATAAATGCTGTTTCAGTACTGAAACATTTTCACAAATACAATCATATTGAATTCAGAAAATTTCACTATGGAATATTTACTTTATCTATCATAATTTCAATTTAGTACATCATCATTTAAACTTTTCATCTCATAATTATGACGCATAGTCATAATTTTAATTTCAACTTTTT